>NC_054478.1:152108366-152287223 GCF_017639515.1 Carcharodon carcharias | reverse complement strand
CGGCACGGTACTGATTACTGTTGAACACGGCATGGAGCTGGTTACTGGCGAACACGATGTGGAGCTGGAAACTGGTGAACACTGCACGGAGATGGTTACTGGTGAACACGGCGCGGAGCTGGTTACTGGTGAACACGGCGCGGAGCTGGTTACTGGTGAACACAGTTGTGGAGCTGGTTTTGGTGAACATGGCGTGGATCTGGTTACTGGTGAACAGAGCTCGTAACTCGTTAATGTGGAACACGGCATGGAGCTGGTTACGGGTGAACACGGCATGGAGCTGGTTACTGGTAAACACAGTGTGGAGCTGGTTACTGGTGAACACAGCACGGAGTTGGTTACTGGTGAACACAGAGTGGAGCTGGTTACTGGTGAACATGGCGCGGAGCTGGTTATTGGTGAATGCGTCATGGAGCTGGTTAATGTTGAACACCGCATGGAGCTAATTACTGGTGAAAACAGCGTGGAGATAGTTACTGGCAAAACGGCGTGGAAATGGCAACTGGTGAACATGGCATGGAGCTTGTTACTGGTGAACATGGCACGGAGCTGGTTACTGGTGAACAGGGCGTGGAGCTGGTTACTGGTGAACACGGTGAGGAGCTGGTTACTGGTGAACACGGCGTGGAGATGGTTACTGGTGAACACGGTGAGGAGCTGGTTACTGGTGAATATGGCACAGAGCTGGTTACTGGCGAACACAGTGTGGAGCTGGTTACTGGTGAACACGGCGTCGATCTGGTTACTGGTGAAGAGAGCACCGAACTGGTTACTGGTGAACACGGCGTGGAGCTGGTTACTGGTGAATTCGGCATGGAGCTGGTTAATGGTGAAGGTGGTGTGGAGCTGGTTACTGGTGAGCACAGCGAGGAGCTGGTTACTGGTGAACATGGCATGGAGCTAGTTACAGGTGAACACTGCACGGAGCTGGTTACTGGTGAACAAGGTGTGGAGCTGGTTACTGATGAACACGGCGCAGAGCTGGTTACTGGTGAACACAGCGTGGAGCTGGTTACTGGTGAGTACGGAACAGAGTAGGTTACTGGTGAACACGGTGCGGTGCTGTTTACAGGTGAGCACAGTGTGGAGCTGGTTACTGGTGAACGCGGCATGGAGCTGGTTACTGATGAACAGAGCACGGAACTGGTTAATGTTGAACACGGCATGGAGCTGGTTACTGGTGAACACAGTGTGGGGCTGGTTACTGGTGAACATGGCGCGGAGCTGGTTACTGGTGAACACAGTTGTGGAGCTGGTTGCTGGTGAACACGGCATGGATCAGGTTACTGGTGAACAGAGCACGGAACTGGTTAATGTTGAACATGGCATGGAGCTGGTTACTGGTGAACACAGTGTGGAGCTGGTTAGTGGTGAACATGGCACGGAGCTGGTTACTGGTGAACAAGGTGTGGAGCTGGTTACTGGTGAACACAGTTGTGGAGCTGGTTACTGGTGAACACGACATGGCTCAGGATACTGGTGAACAGAGCATGGAGCTGGTTAATGTTGAACACGGCATGGAGATGGTTACTGGTGAACGCGGCATGGAGCTGGTTACTGGTGAACGCGGCAAGGAGTTGGTCTCTGGTGAATGCGGTGTGGAGCTGGTTACTGGTGAACACAGCACGGAGCGGGTTACTTGTGAACACGGCACAGAACCAGTTACTGGCGAAAAGTGTGTGGGGCTGGTTACTGGTGAACGCAGCGTTGAGCTGGTTACTGGTGAACACAGCACGGAGCTGGTTACTGGTGAACACGGCACAGAGCTGGTTACTGGCAATCATGGCTTGGAGCTGGTTACTGGTGAACATGGCAGGGAGCTGGTTACTGGTGAACACGGTGCAGAGCTGGTTACTGGTGAACACTGTGTGGAGCTGGTTACTGGTGAACATGGCATGAAGCTGGTTACTGGTGAACACGGCATGGAGCTGGTTACTGGTGAACACAGTTGTGGAGCTGGTTCCTGGTGAACTTAGTTGTGGATCTGGTTACTGGTGAACAGAGCACGGAACAGGTTAATGTTGAACACGGCATGGAGCTGGTTACTGGTGAACGTGGCGTGGAGCTGTTTACTGGTGAACACAGTGTGGAGCTGGTTACTGGTGAACACGGCACGGAGCTGGTTACTGGTGAACACAGTGTGGAGCTGGATACTTGTGAACACGGCACGGAGCTGGTTACTGGTGAACACGGCAAGGAGCTGATTACTGGCAAAACCGGTGTGGAGATGGTAACTGGTGAACACGGCACAGAGCTGGTTACTGGTGATCACGGCATCGAGCTGGTTACTGGTGAACATGGCGAGGAGCTGGTTACTGGTGAACATAGTGTGGAGCTGGTTCATGGTGAACACGGCGTGGAGCTGGTTACTGGTGAATACGGCACAGAGATGGTTACTGGCGAACACGGCGTGGAGCTGGTTACTGGTGAACAGAGCACCAAACTGGTTACTGGTGAACACTGCGTGGATGTGGTTACTGGTGAATGCAGCGTGGAGCTGCTTAGTGGTGAACAAGGCACAGAGCTTGTTACTGGCGAACACGGGGCATAGATGAGTACTGGTGAAGATGGCACGAAGCTGGTTACTGCTGAACATGGTGCGGAGCTGGTGACTGGTGCACGCAGTGTGGAGTGATTTACTGGTGATAACGGCACGGAGCTGGTTACTGGTGATCACGGTGCGGAGCTGGTTACTGGTGAACACAGTGTGGAGCTGGTTACTGGTGAAAACGGCGCAGAGCTAGTTACTGGTGAACACAGTGTGGAGGTGGATACTTGTGAACATGACGCGGAGCTGGTTATCGGCAAATGCGATGTGGAGCTGGTTACTGGTGAACACGGCGTGGAGATGGTTACTGGTGAACATGGCACGGCGCTGGTTACTGGAGAACACGGCATAGAGCTGGTTACTGGCGAACGCGATGTGGAGCTGGTTACTGGCGAACACGGCACGGAACTGCTTGCTGGTGAACACGGCATGGATGTGGTTACTGGTGAACAAGGCACAGAACCGGTTACTGGCGAACAGTGTGTGGAGCTGGTTACTGGTGAACGCGGCGTGGAGCTGGTTACTGGTGAACGCGGCGTGGAGCTGCTTACTGGTGAACACGGCGCAGAGCTGGTTACTGGTGAACTCGGCATGGAGCTGGTTACTGGTGAACACAGTGTGGAGCTGGTTACTGGTGAAAATGGCACGGAGCTAGTTACTGGTGAACACAGTGTGGAGGTGGATACTTGTGAACATGGCGGGGAGCTGGTTATCGGCAAACGCGATGTGGAGCTGGTTACTGGCAAACCCGGCGTGGAGATGGTAACTGGTGAACATGGCACGGTGCTGGTTACTGGAGAACACGGCATAGAGCTGGTTACTGGTGAACGCGATGTGGAGCTGGTTACTGGCGAACACGGCATGGAACTGCATGCTGGTGAACACGGCATGGATGTGGTTACTGGTGAACAAGGCACGGAACCGGTTACTGGCGAAAAGTGTGTGGAGCTGGTTACTGGTGAATACGGCGTGGAGCTGGTTACTGGTGAATACGTCACGGAGCTGGTTTCTGGTGAACGCGGTGTGGAGCTGGTTACTGGTGAGCACAGCACGGAGCTGGTTACGTGTGAACACGGCACGGAGCTGGTTATTTGCGAACGCGATGTGTAACTGGTTACTGGTGAACACGCAACGGAGCTGGTTACTGGCAAACCCGGCGTGGAGATGGTTACTGGTGAACATGGCATGGAGCTGGTTACTTGCGAACACAGCGTGGAGCTGGTTACTGGTGAACACAGCACGGAGCTGGTTACTGGTGAACACGGTGCAGAGCTGGTTACTGGTGAACACTGTGTGGAGCTGGTTACTGGTGAACACGGCATGGAGCTGGTTACTGGTGAACACGGCACGCAGCTGGTTACTGGGGAACACAGCGTGGATCTGGTCACTGGTGAACAGAGCACGCAACAGGTTAATGTTGAACATGGCATGGAGCTGGTTACTGGTGAACGTTGTGTGGAGCTGGTTACTGGTGAACACAGTGTGGAGCTGGTTTCTGGTGAACATGGCACCGAGCTGGTTACTGGCAAACACGGCATGGAGCTGATTACTGGAAAAACCGGTGTGGAGATGGTAACTGGTGAACACGGCATGGAGCTGCTTACTGGTGAACACAGCACGGAGCTGGTTACTGGTGAACACAGCACGGAGCTGGTTACTGGTGAACATGGCGCGGAGCTGGTTACTGGTAAATACGGCACAGAGATGGTTACTGACGAACACGGCGTGGAGTTGGTTACTGGTGAACAGAGCACCAAACTGGTTACTGGTGAACACAGCGTGGATGTGGTTACTGGTGAATGCAGCGTGGAGCTGGGTAATGGAGAAGGCGGCTTGGAGCTGCTTACTGGTGAACAAGGCACAGAGATTGTTACTGGCGAACACGGGGCGAAGCTGGTTACTGGTGAAGACGGCACGAAGCTGGTTACTGCTGAACACAGTGCGGAGCTGGTTCCTGGCGCACACAGCATGGAGCGATTTACTGGTGATAACGGCATGGAGCTGGTTACTGGCGATCACGGTGCGGAGCTGCTTGCTGGTGAACACTGTGTGGATCTGGTTACTAGTGAACAGAGCATGGAACAGGTTAATGTTGAACACGGCATGGAGCTGGTTACTGGTGAACGTGGCGTGGAGCTGGTTACTGGTGAACACAGTATGGAGCTGGTTATTGGTGAACACGGCACGGAGCTGGTTACTGGTGAACACAGTATGGAGCTGGATATTGATGAACACGGCGTGGAGCTGGTTATTGGCCAACGCGATGTGGAGCTGGTTACTGGTGAACACGGCACAGAGTTGGTTATTGGCAAACATGGCATGGAGCTGATTACTGGCAAACCCAGTGTGGAGATGGTTACTGGTGAACATCGCATGGAGCTGGTTACTGGTGAACATGGCACGGAGCTGGTTACTGGTGAACAAGGCATGCAGCTGGTTACTGGTGAACATGGAGAGGAGCTGGTTACTGGTGAACACGGCATGGAGATGGTCATTGGCGAACGCGATGTGGAGCTGGTTACTGGTGAACATGGCACGGAGCTGGTTACTGGTGAACAAGGCATGCAGCTGGTTACTGGTGAACATGGCACAGAGCTGGTTACTGGTGAACACGGTGCAGAGCTGGTTACTGGTGAACACTGTGTGGAGCTGGTTACTGGTGAACACGGCATGGAGCTGGTTACTGGTGAACACGGCACGCAGCTGGTTACTGGTGAACACAGTTGTGGAGCTGGTTACTGGTGAACGTGGCGTGGAGCTGGTTACTGGTGAACACAGTGTGGAGCTGGTTACTGGTGAACACGGCGCGGAGCTGGTTACTGGTGAACACAGTGTGGAGCTGGTTAGTGGTGAACACAGCATGGAGCTGGTTACTGGTGAACGTGGTGTGGAGCTGGTTACTGGTGAACACAGTGTGGAGCTGGTTACTGGTGAACACGGCACGGAGCTGGTTACTGGCAAACACGGCATGGAGCTGATTAATGGCAAAACTGGTGTGGAGATGGTAACTGGTGAACACGGCATGGAGCTGTTTACAGGTGAACAAAGCACGGAGCTGGTTACTGGTGAACATGGCGTGGAGCTGGGTACTGGTGAACATTGTGTGGAGCTGCTTAATGGTGAACCCGGCGCGGAGCTGGTTACTGGTGAATACGGCACAGAGATAGTTACTGACGAACACGGCTTGGAGCTGGTTACTGGTGAACAGAGCACCGAACTGGATACTGGTGAACACGGCATGGATGTTTTTACTGGTGAATGCAGCGTGGAGCTGGTTACTGGTGAAGGTGGCATGGAGCTGCTTACTGGTGAACAAGGCACAGAGCTTGTTACTGGCGAACACGGGGCGTAGCTGGTTACTGGTGAAGTCGGCACGAAGCTGGTTACTGCTGAACACGGTGCGGAGCTGGTTACTGGCGCACACAGCGTGGAGCGATTTACTGGTGATAACGGCACGGAGCTGGTTACTGGCGATCACGGTGCGGAGCACGGAACACTGTGTGGAGCTTGTTACTGGTGAACACAGCGTGGATCTGGTTACTGGTGAACAGAGCACAGAACAGGTTAATGTTGAACACGGCATGGAGCTGGTTACTGGTGAACGTGGCATGGAGTTAGTTACTGGTGAACACAGTGTGGAGCTGGTTACTAGTGAACACTGCGCGGAGCTGGTTACTGGTGAACACAGTGTTCAGCTGGATACTGGTGAACACGGCGTGGAGCTGGTTATTGGCAAACACGGCATGGAGCTGATTACTGGCAAAACCAGTGTGGAGATGGTAACTGGTGAACACGGCATGGAGCTGTTTACTGGTGAAATAAGCATGGAGCTGGTTACTGGTGAACACGGCACAAAGCTGGTTACTGGTGATCACGGCGTCGAGCTGGTTACTGGTGTTCACAGCACAGAGCTGGTTACTGGTGAACATGGCGCGGAGCTGGTTACTGGTGAACATAGTGTGGAGCTGGTTAATGGTGAACACGGCGCGGAGCTGGTTACTGGTGAATACGGCACAGAGATGGTTACTGACGAACACGGCGTGGATGTGGTTACTGGTGAATGCAGCGTGGAGCTGGTTACTGGTGAAGGCGGCGTGGAGCTGCTTACTGGTGAACAAGGCACAGAGCTTGTTACTGGCGAACACGGGGCGTAGCTGGTTACTGGTGAAGATGGCTCGAAGCTGGTTACTGCTGAACACGGTGCGGAGCTGGTAACTGGCAATGCAGCGTGGAGCGATTTACTGGTGATAACGGCATGGAGCTGGTTAGTGGCGATCACGGTGCGGAGCTGGTTACTGGTGAACACTGTGTGGAGCTGGTTACTGGTGAACACGGAATGGAGCTGGTTTCTGGTGAACACGGCGCGGATCTGGTTACTGGTGAACAGAGCACAGAACTGGTTAATGTTGAACACGGCATGGAGCTGGTTACTGGTGAACGTGGCGGGGAGCTGTTTACTGGTGAAAACGGTGTGCAGTTGGTTACTGGTGAAAACGGCGCGGAGCTGGTTACTGGTGAACACAGTGTGGTGCTGGATACTTGTGAACACGGCACAGAGCTGGTTATCGGCAAACGCGATGTGGAGCTGGTTACTGGTGAACACGGCACGGAGCTGGTTAATGGCAAACATGGCATGGAGTTGATTACTGCCAAAGCCGGCGTGGAGATGGATACTGGTGAACATGGCATGGAGCTGGTTACTGGTGAACTTGGCACGGAGCTGGTTACTGGTGAACACGGCACGGAGCTGGTTACTGGCATACATGGCATGGAGTTGTTTACTGCCAAACCCGGCGTGGAGATGTTACTGGTGAACATGGCATGGAGCTGGTTACTGGTGAACTTGGCACGGAGCTGTTTTCAGGTGAACACGGCGTGGAGCTGGTTACTGGTGAACATGGCATGGAGCTGGTTACTGGTGAACTTGGCATGGAGCTGTTTTCAGGTGAACACGGCTTGGAGCTGGTTACTGGTGAACATGGTGAGGAGCTGGTTACTGGTGAACACAGCGCGGAGCTGGTTACTGGGGAACACAGTGTGGAACTGGTTACTGGTGAACACGGTGCGGTGCTGGTTACTGGTGAACACATAACTGAGCTGGTTACTGGTGAACATGGCAAGGAGCTGGTTACTGGTGAACACAGTTGTGGAGCTGGTTACTGGTGAACACAGCACAGAACTGGTTAGTTTTGAACACGGCATGGAGCTGGTTACTGGTGAACGCGGCATGGAGCTGGTTACTGGTGAAGATAGTGTGGAGCTGGTTACTAGTGAACACAGCGCGGAGCTGGTTACTGGTGAACGCAGTGAGGAGCTGGTTAGTGGTGAACATGGCGCGGAGCTGGTTAATGGTGAACACAGTTGTGGAGCGGGTTACTGGTGAACACGACATGGATCTGGATACTGGTGAATAGAGCACAGAGTTGGTTATTGTTGAACACGGCATGGAGCTGGTTACTGGTGAACGCGGCATGGAGCTGGTTACTGGTGAAGATAGTGTGGAGCTGGTTACTAGTGAACACAGCGCGGAGCTGGTTACTGGTGAACACAGTGAGGAGCTGGTTAGTGGTGAACATGGCGCGGAGCTGGTTAATGGTGAACACAGTTGTGGAGCTGGTTACTGGTGAACACGACATGGATCTGGATACTGGTGAATAGAGCACAGAGTTGGTTATTGTTGAACACGGCATGGAGCTGGTTGCTGGTGAATGCGGCATGGAGCTGGTTTCTGGTGAATGCGGTGTGGAGCTGGTTACTGGTGAACACAACACGGAGCTGGTTATTTGCGAACGCGATGTGGAGCTGGTTACTGGTGAACACTCCACGGAGCTGGTTATTTGCGAACGCGATGTGGAGCTGGTTACTGGTGAACACGCCACGGAGCTGGTTACTAGCAAACCCGGCATGGAGATGGTTACTGGTGAGCATGGCATGGAGCTGGTTACTTTTGAACATGGCACGGCGCTGGTTACTGGTGAACACGGCATGGAGCTGGTTATTGGCGAACGTGATGTGGAGCTGGTTACTGGCGAACACGGCATGGAACTGCTTGCTGGTGAACACGGCATGGATGTGGTTACTGGAGAACAAGGCACGGAACCGGTTACTGGCGAACAGTGTGTGGAGCTGGTTACTGGTGAACGCAGCGTGGAGCTGGTTACTGGTGAACGCAGCGTGGAGCTGCTTACTGGTGAACACGGCACAGAGCTGGTTACTTGCGAACACGGCGTGGAGCTGGTACTGGTGAACACAGCATGGAGCTGGTTACTGGTGAACACGGCACAGAGCTGGTTACTGGCGATCATGGCTTGGAGCTGGTTACTGGTGAACATGGCACGGAGCTGGTTACTGGTGAACACGGTGAAGAGCTGGTTACTGGTGAACACTGTGTGGAGCTGGTTACTGGTGAACCCGGCGCGGAGCTGGTTACTGGTGAATACGGCACAGAGATGGTTACGGATGAACACGGCGTGGAGCTGGTTACTGGTGAACGTGGTGTGGAGCTGGTTACTGGTGAACACAGTGTGGAGCTGGTTACTGGTGAACACGGCACGGAGCTGGTTACTGGCAAACACGGCATGGAGATGATTAATGGCAAAACTGGTGTAGAGATGGTAAATGGTGAACACGGCATGGAGCTGTTTACTGGTGAACAACTTACGGAGCTGGTTACTGGTGAACACAGCACGGAGCTGGTTACTGGTGAACATGGCGTGGAGCTGGTTACTGGTGAACATTGTGTGGAGCTGCTTAATGCTGAACCCGGCGCGGAGCTGGTTACTGGTGAATACGGCACAGAGTTGGTTATTGGCAAACACGGCATGGAGCTGATTACTGGCAAACCCAGCGTGGAGATGGTTACTGGTGAACATCGCATGGAGCTGGTTACTGGTGAACATGGCACGGAGCTGGTTACTGGTGAACAAGGCATGCAGCTGGTTACTGGTGAACATGGAGAGGAGCTGGTTACTGGTGAACACGGCATGGAGCTGGTTATTGGCGAACGCGATGTGGAGCTGGTTACTGGCGAACATAGCACGGAACTGCTTGCTGGTGAACACGGCATGGATGTGGTTACTGGTGAAAAAGGCACGGAACCGGTTACTGGCGAACAGTGTGTGGAGCTGGTTACTGGTGAACGCGGTGTGGAGCTGGTTACTGGTGAACATGACACGGAGCTGGTTACTGGTGAACACGGTGCAGAGCTGGTTACTGGTGAACACTGTGTGGAGCTGGTTACTGGTGAACGCGGCGTGGAGCTGGTTACTTCTGAATGCGGCATGGAGCTGCTTACTGGTGAACACGGCACAGAGCTGGTTACTTGCGAACACGGCGTGGATCTGGTTACTGGTGAACACAGCATGGAGCTGGTTACTGGCGAACATGGCACGGAGCTGGTTACTGATGAACACGGTGCAGAGCTGGTTACTGGTGAACACTGTGTGGAGCTGGTTACTGGTGAACATGGCATGGAGCTGGTTACTGGTGAACACGGCGCGCAGCTGGTTACTAGTGAATACAGTTGTGGAGCTGCTTACTGGTGAACACGACATGGATCTGGATACTGGTGAACAGAGCACGGAACAGGTTAATGTTGAACACGGCATGGAACTGGTTACAGGTGAACAAGGCGCGCAGCTGATTACTAGTGAACACAGTTGTGGAGCTGGTTACTGGGGAACACGGCATGGAGCTATTTACTGGTGAACATGGCGTGGATCTGGTTACTGGTGAACAGAGCACAGAACTGGTTAATGTTGAACACGGCATTGAGCTGCTTACTGGTGAACGTGGCATGGAGCTGGTTACTGGTGAAAACGGTGCGGAGCTGGTTACTGGTGAACACAGTGTGGACCTGGTTACTGGTAAACACAGCACGGAGCTGGTTACTGGTGAACATGGCACGGAGCTGGTTACTGGTGAACACAGTTGTGGAGCTGGTTACTGGTGCACACAGCACGGAACTGGTTAATTTTGAACACGGCATGGAGCTGGTACTTTCTGAACGCGGCATGGAGCTGGTTACTGGTGAACACAGTGTGGAGCTGGTTACTGGTGAACACAGCGCAGAGCTGGTTACCGGTGAACACAGTGTGGAGCTGGTTAGTGGTGAACACGGCGCGGAGCTGGTTACTGGTGAACACAGTTGTGGAGCTGGTTACTGGTGAACACGACATGGATCGGGATACTGGTGAACAGAGCACCGAGTTGGTTAATGTTGAACACGGAATGGAGTTGGTTGCTGGTGAACACAGTGTGGAGCTGGTTACTGTTGAAAACGGTGCGGAGCTGGTTACTGGTGAACACAGTGTGGAGCAGGATACTTGTGAACACGGTGTGGAGCTGGTTATCGGCAAACGCAATGTGGAGCTGGTTACTGGTGAACACGACATGGAGCTGGTTACTGGCAAACACGGCATGGAGTTGATTACTGCCAAACCCGGCGTGGAGATGGTTACTGGTTAACATGGCACGGAGCTGGTTACTGGTGAACACGGCGTGGTGCTGGTTACTAGTGAACTTGGCACGGAGCTGTTTTCAGGTGAACACGGCGTGGAGCTGGTTACTGGTGAACATGGTGAGGAGCTGGTTACTGATGAACACAGTGAGGAGCTGGTTAGTGGTGAACACGGCGCGGAGCTGGTTACTGGTGAACACAGTTGTGGAGCTGGTTACTGGTGAACACGACATGGATCTGGATACTGGTGGATAGAGCACAGAGTTGGTTATTGTTGAACACGGCATGGAGCTGGTTGCTGGTGAATGCAGCATGGAGCTGGTTTCTGGTGAATGCGTTGTGGAGCTGGTTACTTATGAACACGGCACGGAGCTGGTTATTTGCGAATGCGATGTGGAGCTGGTTACTGGTGAACAAGCCACGGAGTTGGTTACTGGCAAACCCGGCGTGGAGATGGTTACTGGTGAAAATGGCATGGAGCTGGTTACTGTTGAACATGGCACGGCGCTGGTTACTGGTGAACACGGCATGGAGCTGGTTATTGGTGAACGCGATGTGGAGCTGGTTACTGGCGAACACGGTGAAGAGCTGGTTACTGGTGAACACTGTGTGGAGCTGGTTACTGGTGAACATGGCACGCAGCTGGTTACTGGTGAACATGGCACGCAGCTGGTTACTGGTGAACACAGTTGTGGAGCTGGTTACTGGTGAAAACGGCGTGGATCTGGTTACTGGTGAACATGGCACGGAGCTGGTTACTAGTGAACATGACACGGAGCTGGTTACTGGTGAACACGGCGTGGAGCTGGTTATTGGTGAACATGTTGAGGAGCTGGTTAATGGTGAACACAGCGCAGAGCTGGTTACTGGGGAACACAGTGTGGAACTGGTTACTGGTGAAGACGGTGAAGTGCTGGTTACTGGTGAACACAGTGTGGACCTGGTTACTGGTAAACACAGCACGGAGCTGGTTACTGGTGAACATGGCACGGAGCTGGTTACTGGTGAACACGGCGTGGAGCTGGTTATTGGTGAACATGTTGAGGAGCTGGTTAATGGTGAACACAGCGCAGAGCTGGTTACTGGGGAACACAGTGTGGAACTGGTTACTGGTGAAGACGGTGAAGTGCTGGTTACTGGTGAACACAGTGTGGACCTGGTTACTGGTAAACACAGCACGGAGCTGGTTACTGGTGAACATGGCACGGAGCTGGTTACTGGTGAACACAGTTGTGGAGCTGGTTACTGGTGAACAGAGGACAGAACTGGTTAATTTTGAACACGGCATGGAGCTGGTTACTGGTGAATGCGGCATGGAGCTGGTTACTGGTGAACACAGTGTGGAGCTGGTTACTGTTGAACACAGTTGTTGAGCTGGTTACTGGTGAACACGACATGGATCGGGATACTGGTGAACAGAGCACCGAGTTGGAAAATGTTGAACACGGAATGGAGTTGTTTGCTGGTGAACGCGGCATGGAGCTGGTTACTGGTGAACGCGGCACAGAGCTGGTTACTGGTGAACACAGTGTGGAGCTGATTACTGGTGAACACGGCGCGGAGCTGGTTACTGGTGAACACAGTTGTGGAGCTGGTTACTGGTGAACACGGCACGCAGCTGGTTACTGTTGAACACAATTGTGGAGCTGGTTAATGTTGAACACGGCATGGAGCTGGTTACTGGTGAACGTGGTGTGGAGCTGGTTACTGGTGAACACAGTGTGGAGCTGGTTACTGGTGAACACGGCACGGAGCTAGTTACTGGCAAACACGGCATGGAGCTGATTAATGGCAAAACTGGTGTGGAGATGGTAACTGGTGAACACGGCATGGAGCTGTTTACTGGTGAACAAAGCATGGAGCTGGTTACTGGTGAACACAGCACGGAGCTGGTTACTGGTGAACATGGCGCGGAGCTGGTTACTGGTGAACATTGTGTGGAGCTGCTTAATGGTGAACCCGGCGCGGAGCTGGTTACTGGTGAATATGGCACAGAGATGGTTACTGACGAACACGGCGTGGAGCTGGTTACTGGTGAACAGAGCACCGAATTGGATACTGGTGAACACGGTGTGGATGTGGTTACTGGTGAATGCAGCGTGGAGCTGGTTACTGGTGAAGGCGGCATGGAGCTGCTTACTGGTGAACAAGGCACAGAGCTTGTTACTGGTGAACACGGGGCGTAGCTGGTTACTGGTGAAGTCGGCACGAAGCTGGTTACTGCTGAACACGGTGCGGAGCAAGTTACCAGGTCACACAGCGTGGAGCGATATACTGGTGATAACGACACGGAGCTGGTTACTGGCGATCACGGTGCGGAGCTGCTTGCTGGTGAACACTGTGTGGAGCTTGTTACTGGTGAATACGGCGTGGATCTGGTTACTGGTGAACAGAGCACAGAACAGGTTAATGTTGAACATGGCATGGAGCTGGTTACTGGTGAACGTGGCGTGGAGCTGGTTACTGGTGAACACAGTGTGGAGCTGGTTACTAGTGAACACGGCGCGGAGCTGGTTAGTGGTGAACACAGTGTGCAGCTGGATACTGGTGAACACGGCGTGGAGCTGGTTATTGGCAAACACGGCATGGAGTTGATTACTGGCAAAACCGGTGTGGAGAAGGTAACTGATGAACACGGCATGGAGCTGTTTACTGGTGAAATCAGCACAGAGCTGGTTACTGGTGATCACGGCATCGAGCTGGTTACTGGTGATCACAGCACGGAGCTGGTTACTGGTGAACATGGCGCGGAGCTGGTTACTGGTGAACATAGTGTGGACCTGGTTAATGGTGAACACGGCGCGGAGCAGGTTACTGGTGAATACGGCACAGAGATGGTTACTGACGAACACGGCGTGGAGCTGGTTACTGGTGAACAGAGCACCGAACTGGTTAATGGTGAACACGGCGTGGATGTGGTTACTGGTGAATGCAGCGTGGAGCTGGTTACTGGTGAACACAGCACAGAGCTGGTTACTTGTGAACACGGCACGGAGCTGGTTATTTGCGAATGCGATGTGGAGCTGGTTACTGGTGAACACGCCACGGAGTTGGTTACTGGCAAACCCGGCGTGGAGATGGTTACTGGTGAAAATGGCATGGAGCTGGTTACTGTTGAACATGGCACGGCGCTGGTTACTGGTGAACACGGCATGGAGCTGGTTATTGGCGAACGCGATGTGGAGCTGGTTACTGGCGAACACGGTGAAGAGCTGGTTACTGGTGAACACTGTGTGGAGCTGGTTACTGGTGAACATGGCACGCAGCTGGTTACTGGTGAACATGGCACGCAGCTGGTTACTGGTGAACACAGTTGTGGAGCTGGTTACTGGTGAAAACGGCATGGATCTGGTTACTGGTGAACACGGCGCGCAGCTGGTTACTGGTGAACACGGTGAGGAGCTGGTTGCTGTTGAACATGGCACGGCGCTGGTTAATGGTGAACACGGCATGATGCTGGTTATTGGCGAAAGCGATGTGGAGCTGGTTACTGGCAAACACGGCACGGAACTGCTTGCTGGTGAACACGGCATGGATGTGGTTACTGCTGAACAAGGCACGGAACCGGTTACTGGCGAACAGTGCGTGGAGCTGGTTACTGGTGAACACGGCGTGGAGCTGGTTACTTCTGAATGCGGCATGGAGCTGCTTACTGGTGAACACGGCACAGAGCTGGTTACTTGCGAACACGGCGTGAATCTGGTTACTGGTGAACACAGCATGGAGCTGGTTACTGGCGAACATGGCACGGAGCTGGTTACTGATGAAAACGGTGCAGAGCTGGTTACTGGTGAACACTGTGTGGAGCTGGTTACTGGTGAACATGGCATGGAGCTGGTTACTGGTGAACACGGCGCGCAGCTGGTTACTAGTGAATACAGTTGTGGAGCTGGTTACTGGTGAACACGACATGGATCTGGATACTGGTGAACAGAGCACGGAACAGGTTAATGTTGAACACGGCATGGAACTGGTTACAGGTGAACAAGGCGCGCAGCTGATTACTAGTGAACACAGTTGTGGAGCTGGTTACTGGGGAACACGGCGTGGAGCTATTTACTGGTGAACATGGCGTGGATCTGGTTACTGGTGAACAGAGCACAGAACTGGTTAATGTTGAACACGGCATTGAGCTGCTTACTGGTGAACGTGGCATGGAGCTGGTTACTGGTGAACACAGTGTGGAGCTGGTTACTGGTGAAAACGGTGCGGAGCTGGTTAGTGGTGAACACAGTGTGGACCTGGTTACTGGTAAACACAGCACGGAGCTGGTTACTGGTGAACATGGCACGGAGTTGGTTACTGGTGAACACAGTTGTGGAGCTGGTTACTGGTGAACACAGCACGGAACTGGTTAATTTTGAACATGGCATGGAGCTGGTACTTTCTGAACGCGTCATGGAGCTGGTTACTGGTGAACACAGTGTGGAGCTGGTTACTGGTGAACACAGCGCAGAGCTGGTTACTGGTGAACACAGTGTGGAGCTGGTTAGTGGTGAACACGGCGCGGAGCTGGTTACTGGTGAACACAGTTGTGGAGCTGGTTACTGGTGAACACGACATGGATCGGGATACTGGTGAACAGAGCACCGAGTTGGTTAATGTTGAACACGGAATGGAGTTGGTTGCTGGTGAACACAGTGTGGAGCTGGTTACTGGTGAAAACGGTGCAGAGCTGGTTACTGGTGAACACAGTGTGGAGCAGGATACTTGTGAACACGGTGTGGAGCTGGTTATCGGCAAACGCAATGTGGAGCTGGTTACTGGTGAACACGACACGGAGCTGGTTACTGGCAAACACGGCATGGAGTTGATTACTGCCAAACCCGGCGTGGAGATGGTTACTGGTTAACATGGCACGGAGCTGGTTACTGGTGAACACGGCGTGGAGCTGGTTACTGGTGAACATGTTGAGGAGCTGGTTATGGTGAACACAGTGCGGAGCTGGTTACTGGGGAACACAGTGTGGAACTGGTTACTGGTGAACACGGTGCGGTGCTGGTTACTGGTGAACACAGTGTGGACCTGGTTACTGGTGAACACAGCACGGAGCTGGTTACTGGTGAACATGGCACGGAGCTGGTTACTGGTGAACATGGCACGGAGCTGGTTACTGGTGAACACGGCGTGGAGCTGGTTATTGGTGAACATGTTGAGGAGCTGGTTAATGGTGAACACAGCGCAGAGCTGGTTACTGGGGAACACAGTGTGGAACTGGTTACTGGTGAAGACGGTGCAGTGCTGGTTACTGGTGAACACAGTGTGGACCTGGTTACTGGTAAACACAGCACGGAGCTGGTTACTGGTGAACATGGCACGGAGCTGGTTACTGGTGAACACAGTTGTGGAGCTGGTTACTGGTGAACAGAGCACGGAACTGGTTAATTTTGAACACGGCATGGAGCTGGTTACTGGTGAACGCGGCATGGAGCTGGTTACTGGTGAACACAGTGTGGAGCTGGTTACTGGTGAACACGGCGCGGAGCTGGTTACTGGTGAACACAGTGTGGAGCTGGTTACTGGTGAACACGGCGTGGAGCTGGTTACTGGTGAACACAGTTGTGGAGCTGGTTACTGGTGAACACGACATGGATCGGGATACTGGTGAACAGAGCACCGAGTTGGTTAATGTTGAACACGGAATGGAGTTGTTTGCTGGTGAACGCGTCATGGAGCTGGTTACTGGTGAACGCGGCACGGAGCTGGTTACTGGTGAACACAGTGTGGAGCTGGTTACTGGTGAACACGGCGCGGAGCTGGTTACTGGTGAACACAGTTGTGGAGCTGGTTACTGGTGAACACGACATGGATCGGGATACTGGTGAACAGAGCACCGAGTTGGTTAATGTTGAACACGGAATGGAGTTGTTTGCTGGTGAACGCGGCATGGAGCTGGTTTCTGGTGAATGCGGTGTGGAGCTGGTTACTGGTGAACACAGCACGGAGCTGGTTACTTGTGAACATGGCACGGAGCTGGTTATTTGTGAATGCGATGTGGAGCTGGTTACTGGTGAAAAAACCACGGAGCTGGTTACTGGCAAACCCGGCGTGGAGATGGTTACTGGTGAATACAGCATGGAGCTGGTTACTGGTGAAGATGGCACGGGGCTGGTTACTGGTGAACACGCTGCAGAGGTGGTTACTGGTGAACACTGTGTGGAACTGGTTACTGGTGAACACAGTTGTGGAGCTGGTTACTGGTGAACATGGCATGGATCTGGTTACTGGTGAACAGAGCACGGAACAGGTTAATGTTGAACACAGCATGGAGCTGGTTACTGGTGAATGTGGCGTGGAGCTGGTAAATGGTGAACACAGTGTTGAGCTGGTCACTGGTGAACACGGCGCGGAGCTGGTTACTGGTGAACACAGTGTGGAGCTGGTTAGTGGTGAACACGGCGCGGAGCTGGTTACTGGTGAACACAGTTGTGTAGCTGGTTACTGGTGAACACGACATGGATCTGGATACTGGTGAACAGAACACGGAGTTGGTTAATGTTGAACACGGCATGGAGCTGGTTGCTGGTGAACACAGTGTGGAGCTGGTTACTGGTGAACACGGCGCGGAGCTGGTTACTGGTGAACACAGTTGTGGAGCTGGTTACTGGTGAACACGACATGGATCGATATACTGGTGAACAGAGCACGGACTTGGTTAATGTTGAACACGGCATGGAGTTGGTTGCTGGTGAACGCGGCATGCAGCTGGTTTCTGGTGAATGCGGTGTGGAGCTGGTTTCTGGTGGACACAGCACGGAGCTGTTTACTTGTGAACACGGCACGGATCTGGTTATTTGCGAACGCAATGTGGAGCTGGTTACTGGCAAACCCGGCGTGGAGATGGTTACTGGCGAACACGGCATGGAACTGCTTGCTGGTGAACATGGAATGGATGTGGTTACTGGTGAACAAGGCACGGAACCGGTTAATGTTGAACATGGCATGGGGCTGGTTACAGGTGAACACGGCGCGCAGCTGGTTACTGGTGAACACAGTTGTGGAGCTGGTTACTGGGGAACACGGCATGTATCTGGTTACTGGTGAACAGAGCACGGAACAGGTTAATGTTGAACACGGCATGGAGCTGGTTACAGGTGAACGTGGCGTGGAGCTGGTTACTGGTGAACACAGTTGTGGAGCTGGTTACTGGGGAACACGGCATGTATCTGGTTACTGGTGAACAGAGCACGGAACAGGTTAATGTTGAACACGGCATGGAGCTGGTTACAGGTGAACGTGGCGTGGAGCTGGTTACTGGTGAACACAGTGTGGAGCTGGTTACTGTTGAACACGGCGCGGAGCTGGTTATTGGCAAACGCGATGTGGAGCTGGTTACTGGTGAACACGGCATGGAGCTGTTTACTGGCAAACACGGCATGGAGCTGATTACTGGCAAAACCGGTGTCGAGATGGTAACTGGTGAACTCGGCATGGAACTGTTTACTGGTGAACACAGCACGGCGCTGGTTACTGGTGAATACGGCACAGAGCTGGTTACTGGTGATCACGGCGTGGAGCTGGTTACTGGTGAACACAACACGGAGCTGGTTACTGGTGAACATGGCACGGAGCTTGTTACTGGTGAACATAGTGAGGAGCTGGTTAATGGTGAACATGGCACGGAGCTGGTTACTGGTGAACATGGCGCGGAGCTGGTTACTGGTGAACATAGTGTGGAGCTGGTTAATGGTGAACACGGCGTGGAGCTGGTTACTGGTGAATACGGCACAAAGATGGTTACTGGCGAACACGGCGTTGAGCTGTTTACTGGTGCACAGAGCACCGAACTGGTTACTGGTGAATGCAGCATGGAGCTGGTTACTGGTGAAGGCGGTCTGGAGCTGCTTACTGGTGAACAAGGCACAGAGCTTTTTACTGGTGAACACGGGGCGGAGCTGGTTTCTGGTGAAGGCGGCACGAAGCTGGTTACTGCTGAACACGGTGCGGAGCTGGTTACTGGCGCACACAGTGTGGAGCTATTCACTGGTGATAACGGCACGGAGCTGGTTAGTGGCGATCACGGTGCGGAGCTGGTTACTGGTGAACACTGTGTGGAGCTGGCTACTGGTGAACACGGCATAGAGCTGGTTACTGGAGAACACGGCGCGGAGCTGGTTATGGGTGAAAACAGTTGTTGAGCTGGTTACTGGTGAATACGGCGTGGATCTTGTTACTGGTGAACAGAGCACAGAACTGGTTAATGTTGAACACGGCATGGAGCTGGTTACTGGTGAACGCGGGGTGGAGCTGGTTACTGGTGAACACAGTGTGGAGTTGGTTGCTGGTGAAAACGTCGCGGAGCTGGTTACTTCTGAACACAGTGTGGAGCTGGATACTAATGAACACGGCGTGGAGCTGGTTATCAGCAATCGTGATGTGGAGCTGGTTACTGGTGAACACGGTGTGGAGCTGGTTACTGGTGAACATGGTGAGAAGCTGGTTACTGGTGAACACAGCGTGGAGCTGGTTACTGGGGAACACAGTGTGGAGCTGGTTACTGGTGAACACAGCACGGAGCAGGTTACTGGTGAACATGGCACGGAGCTGGTTACTGGTGAACAGAGCTCAGAACTGGTGAATTTTGAACACGACATGGAGCTGGTTATTGGTGAACGCGGCATGGAGCTGTTTAATCGTGAACACAGTGTGGATCTGGTTACTGGTGAACACAGCGCGGAGCTGGTTAATGTTGAACACGGCATGTAGCTGGTTGCTGGTGAACGCGGCATGGGGCTGGTTACTGGTGAACGCGGCATCGAGCTGGTTTCTGGTGAACGCGGCGTGGAGCTGGTTACTGGTGAACTAGGCACGGAGCTGGTTACTTGTGAACAAGGCACGGAGCTGGTTATTTGGGAACACGATGTGGAGCTGGTTACTGGTGAACATGCCACGGAGCTGGTTACTGGCAAACCCGGCGTGGAGATGGTTACTGGTGAACATGGCATGGAGCTGGTTACTGTTGAACATGGCACGGAGCTGTTTACTGGTGAACACGGCATGGAGCTGATTATTGGCGAACGCGATGTGGAGCTGGTTAATGGCGAACACAGTGTGGAGCTGGTTAGTGGTGAACACGGCGTGGAGCTGGTTACTGGTGAACACAGTTGTGGAGCTGGTTACTGGTGAACACGACATGGATCTGGATACTGGTGAACAGAGCACGGAGTTGGTTAATGTTGAACATGGCATGGAGCTGGTTGCTGGTGAACGCGGCATGGAGCTGGTTTCTGGTGAATGCGGTGTGGAGCTGGTTACTGGTGAACACAGCACGGAGCTGGTTGCTTGTGAACATGGCATGGAGCTGGTTACTGGCAAACCCGGAGTGGAGATGGTTATGGGTGAACATGGCATGGAGCTGGTTACTGTTGAACATGGCACAGCGCTGGTTACTGGTGAACACGGCATGGAGCTGGTTTTTGGCGAACGCGATGTGGAGCTGGTTACTGGCGAACACGGCACGGAACTGCTTGCTGGTGAACACGGCATGGATGTGGTTAGTGGTGAACAAGGCACGGAACTGGTTACTGGCGAACAGTGTGTGGAGCTAGTTACTGGTGAACGCGGCGTGGAGCTGCTTACTGGTGAACACGGCGCAGAGCTGGTTACTTGCGAACACGGCATGGAGCTGGTTACTGGTGAACACAGCATGGAGCTGGTTACTGGTGAACACGGCACAGAGCTGGTTACTGGCGAACACGGCATGGAGCTGTTTACTGGTGAACACGGCATGGAGCTGGTTACTGGTGAATACGGCACAGAGCTGGTTACTGGCGATCACGGCATGGAGCTGGTTACTGGTGAATGTGGCGTGGAGCTGGTAACTGGTGAACACAGTGTGGAGCTGGTTACTGGTGAATACGGCACGGAGCTGGTTACTGGTGAACACAGTGTGGAGCTGGTTAGTGGTGAACACGGCGCGGAGCTGGTTACTGGTGAACACAGTTGTGTAGCTGGTTACTGGTGAAGACGACATGGATCTGGATACTGGTGAAGAGAGCACGGAGTTGGTTAATGTTGAAACGGCATGGAGCTGGTTGCTGGTGAATGCGGCATGGAGCTGGTTTCTGGTGAACACAGTGTGGAGCTGGTTACTGGTGAACACAGCACGGAGCTGGTTACTTGTGAACACGGCATGGAGCTGGTTATTTACGAATGCGGTGTGGAGCTGGTTACTGTTGAACATGGCATGGCGCTGCTTACTGGTGAACACGACATGGAGCTGGTTATTGGCGAACGCGATGTGGAGCTGGTTACTGGCGAACACGGCACGGAACTGCTTGCTGGTGAACACGGCATGGATGTGGTTACTGGTGAACAAGTCACGGAACCGGTTACTGGCGAACAGTGTGTGGAGCTGGTTACTGGTGAACGCTGCGTGGAGCTGTTTACTGGTGAACATGGCGTGGAGCTGCTTACTGGTGAACACGGCGCAGAGCTGGTTACTTGCGAACACGGCATGGAGCTGGTTACTGGTGAACACAGCATGGAGCTGGTTACTGGTGAACATGGCACAGAGCTGGTTACTGGCGAACACGGCATGGAGCTGTTTACTGGTGAACACGGCATGGAGCTGGTTACTGGTGAACATGGCACGGAGCTGGTTACTGGCGATCACGGCTTGGAGCTGGTTACTGGTGAACATGGCACGGAGCTGGTTACTGGTGAACACGGTGCAGAGCTGGTTACTGGTGAGCACTGTGTTAAGCTGGTTACTGGTGAACACGGCATGGAGCTGGTTACTGGTGAATGCGGGGTGGAGCTGGTTACTGGTGAACACAGTGTGGAGTTGGATGCTGGTGAAAACGTCGCGGAGCTGGTTACTTCTGAACATAGTGTGGAGCTGGATACTAGTGAACACGGCGTGGAGCTGGTTATCAGCAATCGTGATGTGGAGCTGGTTACTGGTGAACACGGCATGGAGCTGGTTACTGGCAAACACGGCATGGAGTAGATTACTGCCAAACCCTGCGTCTAGATGGTTACTGGTGAACATGTCATGGAGCTGGTAACTGGTGAACATGGCATGGAGTTGGTTACTGGTGAACACGGTGTGGAGCTGGTTACTGGTGAACATGGTGAGAAGCTGGTTACTGGTGAACACAGCGTGGAGCTGGTTACTGGGGAACACAGTTTGGAACTGGTTACTGGTGAACACAGCACGGTGCTGGTTACTGGTGAAAACAGTGTGGAGCTGGTTACTGGTGAACACAGCACGGAACTGGTTATTGTTGATCACGGCTTGGAGCTGCTTACTGGTTAATGCGGTGTGGAGCTGGTTACTGCTGAATGCGGCATGGAGCTGGTTTCGGGTGAACGCGGCGTGGAGCTACTTACTGGTGAACAAGGCATAGAGCTGGTTACTGGCGAACACGGGGCGTAGCGGGTTACTGGTGAACACAGTGTGGATCTGGATAATGGTGAACATGGCGTGGAGCTGATTACTGGCAAACGCGGCGTGGAGATGCTTACTGGTGAACATGCCACGGAGCTGGTTACTGGTGAACACGGCGTGGAGCTGGTTACTGGTGAACACAGTGAGGAGCTGGTTACTGGTGAACAGGGCACAGAGTTGGTTGCTGGTGAACACGGTGAGGAGGTGGTTACTGGTGAATACGGCACGGAGCTGGTTACTGGCGAACACAGTGTATAGATGGTTACTGGTGAACATGGAGTGGATCTGATTACTGGTGAACAGAGCACCGAACTGGTTACTGGTGAACACAGTATGGAGCTGGTTACTGGTGAATGCGGCATGGAGGTGGTTATTGGTGAAGGCGGCGTGGAGCTGCTTACTGATGAACACGGCACAGAGCTTGTTACTGGCGAACACGGGATGTAGCTGGTCACTGATGAAGACGGCGCGAAGCTGGTTACTGCTGAACACGGCGCGGAGTTGGTTACTGGCGCACACAGCGCGGAGCGATTCACTGGTGATAACGGCACGGAGCTGGTTTCTGGCGAGCACAGTGTGGAGCTGGTTACTGTTGAACACGGCATGGAGCTGGTTACTGGTGAACACGGCGCTTAGCTGGTTATTGGTGAACACTGTGCGGAACTGGTTATTGGTGAACACAGTTTTGGTGCTGGTTACTGGCGAACACGGCGTGGATCTGGTTACTGGTGAACAGAGCACGGAGCTGGTTACTGTTGATCACGGCTTGGAGCTGTTTACTGGTGAATGCGGCGTCGAGCTGCTTACTGGTGAACATGGCACAGAACATGTTACTGGTGAACACGAGGTGCTGGTTACTGATGAAGACGGCGTGAAGCTGGTTACTGCTGAACATAGCGCGGAGCTGGTTAATGGCGCTCACAGCGCGCAGCGATTTACTGGTGATAATGGCACGGAGCTGGTTACTGGCGAACACATTGTGGAGCTGGTTACTGTTGAACACGGCATGGAGCTGGTTAATGGTGAACACGGCGTGGAGCTGGTTACTGGTGAACACGGTGCAGATCTGGTTGCTGTTGAACACGGTGCAGAGCTGGTTACTGGTGAACTCGGCGCGCAGCTGGTTACTGGCGAACACAGTTAGGAGCTAGTTACTGGTGAACATGGCACAGAGCTGGTTACTGGAGAACACAGTGTGGAGATGGTTACTGGTGAACACGGCACGGAGCTGCTTACTAGTGAACGCGACGTGGAACTGGTTAATGCTGGACGCGGCGTGGAGCTGGTTTCGGGTGAACAAGGTGCGGATCTGGTTGCTGTTGAACATGGCATGGTGCTGGTTACTGGTGAACATGGCACAGAGCTGGTTACTGGTGAAAACGGCGTGGTGCTGGTTACTGGTGAACACAGTGAGGAGCTGGTTACTGGTGAAAACGTCACGGAGCTGGTTACTGGCGAACACGGTGAGGAGCTGGTTACTGGTGAACACGGCGTGGATCTGGTTACTGGTGAACAGAGCACCGAACTGGTTACCGGTGAACACGGCATGGAGCTGGTTACTGGTGAATGCAGCGTGGAGCTCTATACTGGTGAAGGCGGTGTGCAGATGCTTACTGGTGAACACAGCAGGGAGCTTGTTACTGGCGAACACGGGGCGTAGCTGGTTACTGGTGAACACAGTGAGGAGCTGGTAAATGGTGAACACGGCACGGAGCTGGTTACTGCTGAACATGGCATGGAGGTGGTTACTGGCGAACACGGCATGGAGCTGGGTACTGGTGAACACGGCGCGGAGCTGGTTACTGGTGAACACGGTGTGGAGCTGGTTACTGGTGAACACAGTGTGGAGCTGCTTACTGGTGAACATGGCACAGAGCTGGTTACTGGTGAACACAGTGTGGAGCTGCTTACTGGTGAACATGGCATGGAGCTGATTACTGGCAAAACCGGCGTGGAGACGGTTACTGGTGAACATGGCATGGAGCTGGTTATTGGTGAACATAGCACAGAGCTGGTTACTGTTGAAAACAGCGTGGAGCTGGTTACTGGTGAACCCGGTGAGGAGCTGGTTACTGGTGAACACGGCACGGAGCTCGTTATTGGTGAACACGGCGTGGAGATGGTTAATGATGAACATGGCAGGGAGCTGGTTACTGACGAACATGGCATGGAGCTGGTTACAGGTGAACACGGCGTGAAGCTGGGTAGTGGTGAACACAGTGAGGAGCTGGTTACTGGTGAACACGGCATGCAGCTGGTTACTGGTGAACACGGTGAGGAGATGGTTACTGGTGAATACGGCATGGAGCTGGATACTGGTGAACACTGCGCGGAGCTGGTTACTTGTGAACACGGCACGGAGCTGGTTACTGGTGAAAACAGTTGTGGTGCAGGTTACTGGTGAACACGGCGTGGATCTGATTACTGATGAACAGAGCACGGAGCTGGTTACTGTTGATCATGGCTTGCAGCTGGTTACTGGTGAACGCGGCGTGGAGCTGGTTAATGCTGGACGCGGTGTGGAGCTGGTTTCGGGTTAACGTGGCGTGGAGCTACTTACTGGTGAACACGGTACAGAGCTGGTTACTGGCGAACACGGGGCGTAGCAGGTTACTGGTGAACAGAGTGTGGAGCTGGATACTGGTGAACACGGCGTGGAGCTGGTTATTGGCAAACGCGATGTGGAGCTGGTTACTGGTGAACACGGCACGGAGCTGGTTACTGGCAAACACGGCATGGAGCTGATTACTGGCAAACGCAGCGTGGAGATGGTTACTGGTGAACATGGCATGGAGCTGGTTACTGGCGAACACAGTGAGGAGCTGGTTACTGGTGAAAATGGCGTTGAGCTGGTTACTGGTGAACACAGTTAGGAGCTGGTTACTGGTGAACACGGCACGCAGCTGGTTACTGGCGAACAGGGTGTGGAGCTGCTTACTGGTGAACACAGCACAGAACTTGTTACTGGCGAACACGGGGCGTAGCTGGTTACTGTAGAAGACGGCATGAAGCTGGTTACTGCTAAACATGGCAAGGAGCTAGTTACTGGCGCATGCAGCTCGGAGCGATGTACTGGTGATAACGGCACAGAGCTGGTTACTGGCGAACATAGTGTGGAGCTGGTTACTGGTGAACATGGCAAGGAGCTGGTTACTGGTGAAAACGGCGCGGAGCAGGTTACTGGCGAACACAGTGTGGAGCTTGTTACTGGTGAACATGGCACAGAGCTGGTAATTGGAGAACACAGTGTGAAGCTGGTTACAGGTGAACCCGGCATGGAGTTGGTTACTGGTGAACACGGCACGGAGCTGGTTACTGGTGAACACAGTGAGGAGCTGGTTACTAGTGAACACGGCACGGAGTTGGTTACTGGTGAAAACAATGAGGAGCTGGTTATTGGTGAATACGGCACGGAGCTGGTTACTGGCGAATACAGTGTGGAGCTGGTTACTGGTGAACACGGCGTGCATCTAGTTACTGGTGAACAGAGCACAGAACTGGTTACTGGTGAACACGGCGTGGGGCTGGTTACTGGTGAACATGGAGCGGAGCTGGTTACTGGCGATCACAGCGCGGAGGTGGTTACTGGCGAACACAGTGTGGAGCTGGTTACTGGTGAACATGGCACAGAGCTGGTTACTGGTGAACACGGCACGGAGCTGGTTACTGGTGAACAAGGCATGGAGCTAGTTACTGGTGAACACAGTTGTGGTGCTGGTCACTGGTGAACACGGCGTGGATCTGGTTACTGGTGAACAGAGCACGGAGCTGGTTACTGTTGATCACGGCTTGGAGCTGGTTACTGGTTAACGCGGTGTGGAGCTGGTTAATGCTGAATGCGGCGTGGAGCTGGTTTCGGGTGAACGCGGCGTGGAGCTACTTACTGGTGAACACGGCATAGAGCTGGTTACTGGCGAACACGGGGCGTAGCGGGTTACTGGTGAACACAGTGTGGATCTGGATAATGGTGAACATGGCGTGGAGCTGGTTACTGGCAAACACGGCATGGAGCTGGTTACTGGTGAACACAGTGAGGAGCTGGTTACTGGTGAACAGGGCACGGAGTTGGTTACTGGTGAACACGGCGTGGAGCTGGTTACTGGTGAACATGGCACAGAGCTGGTTACTGGTGAACACGGCACGGAGCTGGTTACTGGTGAACACGGCGTGGAGCTAGTTACTGGTTAACACAGTTGTGGTGCTGGTTACTGGTGAACACGGCGTGGATCTGGTTACTGGTGAAAAGACCACGGAGCTGGTTACTGTTGATCACGGCTTGGAGCTGGTTACTGGTTAACGCGGTGTGGAGCTGGTTAATGCTGAATGCGGCGTGGAGCTGGTTTTGGGTGAACGCGGCGTGGAGCTACTTACTGGTGAACATGGCATAGAGCTGGTTACTGGCGAACACGGGGCGTAGCGGGTTACTGGTGAACACAGTGTGGATCTGGATAATGGTGAACATGACGTGGAGCTGGTTACTGGCAAACACGGCATGGAGCTGGTTACTGGTGAACACAGTGAGGAGCTGGTTACTGGTGAACAGGGCACGGAGTTGGTTACTGGTGAGCACGGCGCGGAGCAGGTTACTGGTGAACACGGTGAGGAGCTGGTTACTGGTGAACACGTCGCGGAGCTGGTTACTTGTGAACACGGTGCGGAGCTGGTTACTGGTGAACACGGCGTGGAGCTGGTTACTGGTGAACACGGCGTGGAGCTGGTTACTGTCGAACACAGTGTGGAGCTGGTTACTGGTGATCACAACACGGAGCTGGTTACTGGTGAACACAGCGCGGAGCTGGTTACTGGTGAACAGAGTGTCGAGTGGTTACTGGTTAAGATGGCACCGAGCTTGTTATTGGTGAACACGACGCGGAGCTGTTTACTGGTGAACACAGTTGTGGTGCTGGTCACTGGTGAACACGGCGTGGATCTGTTTACTGGTGAACAGAGCACGGACCTAGTTACTGTTGATCACGGCTTGGAGCTGGTTACTGGTGAACGCGGCATGGAGCTGGTTAATTCTGAACGCGGCGTGGAGCTGGTTTCGGGAGAACACGGCATGCAGCTACTTACTGGTGAACACGGCACAGAGCTGGTTACTGGTGAACACGGGGCGTGGCGGGTTATTGGTGAACAGAGTGTGGAGCTGGATACTGGTGAACATGGCGTGGAGCTGGTTATTGGCAAACACGATGTGGAGCTGGTTACTGGTGATCACGGCACGGAGCTGGTTACTGGCAAACACGGCATGGAGTTGATTACTGGCAAGCGCAGCGTGGAGATGGTTACTGGTGAACATGGCATGGAGCTGGTTACTGGTGAACATGGCACAGAGCTGGTTACTGGTGAAAACGGCGTGGTGCTGGTTACTGGTGAACACAGTGAGGAGCTGGTTACTGGTGAAAACGTCACGGAGCTGGTTACTGGCGAACACGATGAGGAGCTGGTTACTGGTGAACACGGCGTGGATCTGGTTACTGGTGAACAGAGCACCGAACTGGTTACTGGTGAACACGGCATGGAGTTGGTTACTGGTGAATGCAGCGTGGAGCTGTATACTGGTGAAGGCGGTGTGCAGATGCTTACTGGTGAACACAGCAGGGAGCTTGTTACTGGCGAACACAGGGCGTAGCTGGTTACTGGTGAACACAGTGAGGAGCTGGTAAATGGTGAACACGGCACGGAGCTGGTTACTGCTGAACATGGCATGGAGGTGGTTACTGGCGAACACGGCATGGAGCTGGGTACTGGTGAACACGGCGCGGAGCTGGTTACTGGTGAACACGGTGTGGAGCTGGTTACTGGTGAACACAGTGTGGAGCTGCTTACTGGTGAACATGGCACAGAGCTGGTTACTGGTGAACACAGTGTGGAGCTGCTTACTGGTGAACATGGCATGGAGCTGATTACTGGCAAAACCGGCATGGAGACGGTTACTGGTGAACATGGCATGGAGCTGGTTATTGGTGAACATAGCACAGAGCTGGTTACTGTTGAAAACAGCGTGGAGCTGGTTACTGGTGAACCCGGTGAGGAGCTGGTTACTGGTGAACACGGCACGGAGCTCGTTATTGGTGAACACGGCGTGGAGATGGTTAATGATGAACATGGCAGGGAGCTGGTTACTGACGAACATGGCATGGAGCTGGTTACAGGTGAACACGGCGTGAAGCTGGGTAGTGGTGAACACAGTGAGGAGCTGGTTACTGGTGAACACGGCATGCAGCTGGTTACTGGTGAACACGGTGAGGAGATGGTTACTGGTGAATACGGCATGGAGCTGGATACTGGTGAACACTGCGCGGAGCTGGTTACTTGTGAACACGGCGCGGAGCTGGTTACTGGTGAACACGGCGCCGAGCTGGTTACTGGTGAAAACAGTTGTGGTGCAGGTTACTGGTGAACACGGCGTGGATCTGATTACTGATGAACAGAGCAGGGAGCTGGTTACTGTTGATCATGGCTTGCAGCTGGTTACTGGTGAACGCGGCGTGGAGCTGGTTAATGCTGGACGCGGTGTGGAGCTGGTTTCGGGTTAACGTGGCGTGGAGCTACTTACTGGTGAACACGGTACAGAGCTGGTTACTGGCGAACACGGGGCGTAGCAGGTTACTGGTGAACAGAGTGTGGAGCTGGATACTGGTGAACACGGCGTGGAGCTGGTTATTGGCAAACGCGATGTGGAGCTGGTTACTGGTGAACACGGCACGGAGCTGGTTACTGGCAAACACGGCATGGAGCTGATTACTGGCAAACGCAGCGTGGAGATGGTTACTGGTGAACATGGCATGGAGCTGGTTACTGGCGAACACAGTGAGGAGCTGGTTACTGGTGAACACAGTTAGGAGCTGGTTACTGATGAACACGGCACGCAGCTGGTTACTGGCGAACAGGGTGTGGAGCTGCTTACTGGTGAACACAGCACAGAACTTGTTACTGGCGAACACGGGGCGTAGCTGGTTACTGTAGAAGACGGCATGAAGCTGGTTACTGCTAAACACGGCAAGGAGCTAGTTACTGGCGCATGCAGCTCGGAGCGATGTACTGTTGATAACGGCACAGAGCTGGTTACTGGCGAACATAGTGTGGAGCTGGTTACTGGTGAACATGGCAAGGAGCTGGTTACTGGTGAAAACGGCGCGGAGCAGGTTACTGGCGAACACAGTGTGGAGCTTGTTACTGGTGAACATGGCACAGAGCTGGTAATTGGAGAACACAGGGTGAAGCTGGTTACAGGTGAACCCGGCATGGAGTTGGTTATTGGTGAACACGGCACGGAGCTGGTTACTGGTGAACACAGTGAGGAGCTGGTTACTAGTGAACACGGCACGGAGCTGGTTACTGGTGAAAACAATGAGGAGCTGGTTATTGGTGAATACGGCACGGAGCTGGTTACTGGCGAATACAGTGTGGAGCTGGTTACTGGTGAACACGGCGTGCATCTAGTTACTGGTGAACAGAGCACAGAACTGGTTACTGGTGAACACGGCGTGGGGCTGGTTACTGGTGAACATGGAGCAGAGCTGGTTACTGGCGATCACAGCGCGGAGGTGGTTACTGGCGAACACAGTGTGGAGCTGGTTACTGGTGAACATGGCACAGAGCTGGTTACTGGTGAACACGGCACGGAGCTGGTTACTGGTGAACAAGGCATGGAGCTAGTTACTGGTGAACACAGTTGTGGTGCTGGTCACTGGTGAACACGGCGTGGATCTGGTTACTGGTGAACAGAGCACGGAGCTGGTTACTGTTGATCACGGCTTGGAGCTGGTTACTGGTTAACGCGGTGTGGAGCTGGTTAATGCTGAATGCGGCGTGGAGCTGGTTTCGGGTGAACGCGGCGTGGAGCTACTTACTGGTGAACACGGCATAGAGCTGGTTACTGGCGAACACGGGGCGTAGCGGGTTACTGGTGAACACAGTGTGGATCTGGATAATGGTGAACATGGCGTGGAGCTGGTTACTGGCAAACACGGCATGGAGCTGGTTACTGGTGAACACAGTGAAGAGCTGGTTACTGGTGAACAGGGCACGGAGTTGGTTACTGGTGAACACGGCGTGGAGCTGGTTACTGGTGAACATGGCACAGAGCTGGTTACTGGTGAACACGGCACGGAGCTGGTTTCTGGTGAACACGGCGTGGAGCTAGTTACTGGTTAACACAGTTGTGGTGCTGGTTACTGGTGAACACGGCGTGGATCTGGTTACTGGTGAAAAGAGCACGGAGCTGGTTACTGTTGATCACGGCTTGGAGCTGGTTACTGGTTAACGCGGTGTGGAGCTGGTTAATGCTGAATGCGGCGTGGAGCTTTTTTCGGGTGAACGCGGCGTGGAGCTACTTACTGGTGAACACGGCATAGAGCTGGTTACTGGCGAACACGGGGCGTAGCGGGTTACTGGTGAACACAGTGTGGATCTGGATAATGGTGAACATGGCGTGGAGCTGGTTACTGGCAAACACGGCATGGAGCTGGTTACTGGTGAACACAGTGAGGAGCTGGTTACTGGTGAACAGGGCACGGAGTTGGTTACTGGTGAACACGGCGTGGAGCTGGTTACTGGTGAACATGGCACAGAGCTGGTTACTGGTGAACACGGCACGGAGCTGGTTACTGGTGAACACGGCGTGGAGCTAGTTACTGGTTAACACAGTTGTGGTGCTGGTACTGGTGAACACGGCGTGGATCTGGTTACTGGTGAAAAGAGCACGGAGCTGGTTACTGTTGATCACGGCTTGGAGCTGGTTACTGGTTAACACGGTGTGGAGCTGGTTAATGCTGAATGCGGCGTGGAGCTGGTTTTGGGTGAACGCGGCGTGGAGCTACTTACTGGTGAACATGGCATAGAGCTGGTTACTGGCGAACACGGGGCGTAGCGGGTTACTGGTGAACACAGTGTGGATCTGGATAATGGTGAACATGGCGTGGAGCTGGTTACTGGCAAACACGGCATGGAGCTGGTTACTGGTGAACACAGTGAGGAGCTGGTTACTGGTGAACAGGGCACGGAGTTGGTTACTGGTGAACACGGCGTGGAGCTGGTTACTGGTGAACACGGCACGGAGCTGCTTACTAGTGAACGCGACGTGGAACTGGTTAATGCTGGACGCGGCGTGGAACTGCTTTCGGGTGAACACAGTGCGGATCTGGTTGCTGTTGAACATGGCACGGTGCTGGTTACTGGTGAACACGGTGCGGAGCAGGTTACTGGCATGCATGGCATGGATCTGATTACTGGCAAACACGGTGTGGAGATGTTTACTGGTGAACATGGCATGGAGCTGGTCACTGGTGAACATGGCACGGAGCTGGTTACTGGTGAAAATGGTGTGGAGCTGGTTACTGTCGAACACAGTGAGGTTTTGGTTACTGGTGAACACGGTACGGAGCTGGTTAGAGGTGAAAACTTTGAACAGCTGGTTACTGGTGAATACGGCACGGAGCTGGTTACTGGCGAACCCGGTGTGGAGCTGGTTACTGGTGAACATTGCGTGCATCTGGTCACTGGTGAACAGAGCACGGAACTGTTTAATGTGGAACACGGCATGGAGCTGGTGACTGGTGAACGCGGCGTGGAGCTGTTTACTGGTGAACACAGTGTGGAGCTGATTACTGGTGAACACGGCGTGGAGCTGGTTACTGGTGATCACGGTGAAGAGCTGCTGACTGGTGAAAACGGCATGGAGCTGGTTACCGGTGAACACGGTGAGGAGCTGGTTACTTGTGAATACGGCACAGAGCTGGTTACTGGCGAACACGGTGTGGAGCTGGTTACTGGTGAACACGGTGTGGAGCTGGTTACTGGTAAATGCGGAATGGAGGTGGTTATTGGTGAAGTCGGCGTAGAGCTGGTTACTGATGTACACGGCACAGAGCTTGTTACTGGCGAACACGGGGCGTAGCTGGTTACTGGTGAAGACGGCACGAAGCTGGTTACTGCTGAAAAGACACGGAGCTGGAAACTGGCGCACGCAGCGTGGAGCGATTTAATGGTGATAACGGCACGGAGCTGGTTACTGGCGAACACAGTGTGTAGCTGGTTACTGGTGAACACGGCAGAGAGCTGGTTACTGTTGAACACGCAATGGAGCTGGTTACTGGTGAACATGTCGCGGAGCTGGTTAATGGTGAACACGGTGCGGAGCAGGTTACTGGTGAACACGGCGTGGAGCTGGTTACTGGTGAACACGGTGTGGAGCTGGTTAGTGTTGAACACAGTGTAGAGCTGGTTACTGGTGATCACAACACGGAGCTGGTTACTGGTGAACACAGCACGGAGCTGGTTACTGGTGAACAGAGTGTGGAGTGGTTACTGGTTAAGATGGCACGGAGCTTGTTATTGGTGAACATGACGCGGAGCTGTTTACTGGTGAACACAGTTGTGGTGCTGGTCACTGGTGAACACGGCGTGGATCTGTTTACTGGTGAACAGAGCACGGATCTAGTTACATTTGATCACGGCTTGGAGCTGGTTACTGGTGAACGCGGCGTGGAGCTAGTTAATGCTGAACGCGGCGTGGAGCTGGTTTCGGGAGAACACGGCGTGCAGCTACTTACTGGTGAACACGGCACAGAGCTGGTTACTGGCGAACACGGGGCGTGGCGGGTTATTGGTGAACAGAGTGTGGAGCTGGATACTGGTGAACACGGCGTGGAGCTGGTTATTGGCAAACACGATGTGGAGCTGGTTACTGGTGATCACGGCACGGAGCTGGTTACTGGCAAACACGGCATGGAGCTGATTACTGGCAAACACGGCGTGGAGATGGTTACTGGTGAACATGGCATGGAGCTGGTTACTGGTGAACATGGCACAGAGCTGGTTACTGGTGAAAACGGCGTGGAGCTGGTTACTGGTGAACACGGTGAGGAGCTGGTTACTGGTGAACACGGCGTGGATCTGGTTACTGGTGAACAGAGCACCGAACTGGTTACTGGTGAACACGGCATGGAGCTGGTTACTGGTGAATGCAGCGTGGAGCTGTTTACTGGTGAAGGCGGTGTGCAGATGCTTACTGGTGAACACAGCAGAGAGCTGGTTATTGGTGAACACGGGCCGTAGCTGGTTACTGGTGAACACAGTGAGGAGCTGGTAAATGGTGAACACGGCACGGAGCTGGTTACTGCTGAACATGGCATTGAGGTGGTTACTGGCGAACACGGCATGGAGCTGGGTACTGGTGAACACGGCGCGGAGCTGGTTACTGGTGAACACTGTGTGGAGCTGGTTACTGGTGAACACAGTGTGGAGCTGGTTACTGGTGAACATGGCACAGAGCTGGTTAGTGGTGAACACAGTGTGGAGCTGGTTACTGGTGAACACGGCATGGAGCTGGTTACTTGCAAACATGGCATATAGCTGATTACTGGCAGAACCGGCGTGGAGATGGTTACTGGTGAACATGGCATGGAGCTGGTTATTGGTGAACATAGCACAGAGCTGGTTACTGTTGAAAACGGCGTGGAGCTGGTTACTGGTGAACCCGGTGAGGAGCTGGATACTGGTGAACACGGCACGGTGCTGGTTACTGGCAAACACGATGTGGAGCTGGTTACTGGTGATCACGGCACGGAGCTGGTTACTGGAAAACACGGCATGGAGCTGATTACTGGCAAACACGGCGTGGAGATGGTTACTGGTGAACATGGCACAGAGCTGGTTACTGGTGAAAACGGCGTGGAGCTGGTTACTGGTGAACACAGTGAGGAGCTGGTTACTGGTGAAAACGGCACGGAGCTGGTTACTGGCAAACACGGTGAGGAGCTGGTTACTGGTGAACACGGCGTGGATCTGGTTACTGGTGAACAGAGCACCGAACTGGTTACTGGTGAACACGGCATGGAGCTGGTTACTGGTGAATGCAGCGTGGAGCTGTTTACTGGTGAAGGCGGTGTGCAGATGCTTACTGGTGAACACAGCAGGGAGCTGGTTATTGGCGAACACGGGCCGTAGCTGGTTACTGGTGAACACAGTGAGGAGCTGGTAAATGGTGAACACGGCACGGAGCTGGTTACTGCTGAACATGGCATTGAGGTGGTTACTGGCGAACACGGCATGGAGCTGGGTACTGGTGAACACGGCGCGGAGCTGGTTACTGGTGAACACTGTGTGGAGCTGGTTACTGGTGAACACAGTGTGGAGCTGGTTACTGGTGAACATGGCACAGAGCTGGTTATTGGTGAACACAGTGTGGAGCTGGTTACTGGTGAACACGGCATGGAGCTGGTTACTTGCAAACATGGCATGGAGCTGATTACTGGCAAAACCGGCGTGGAGATGGTTACTGCTGAACATGGCATGGAGCTGGTTATTGGTGAACATAGCACAGAGCTGGTTACTGTTGAAAACGGCGTGGAGCTGGTTACTGGTGAACCCAGTGAGGAGCTGGGTACTGGTGAACACGGCACGGAGCTGGTTACTGGTGAACACGGCGTGGAGATGGTTACTGGTGAACATGGCAGGGAGCAAGTTACTGACGAACATGGCATGGAGCTGTTTACAGGTGAACACGGCGTGAAGCTGGGTAGTGGTGAACACAGTGAGGAGCTGGTTACTGGTGAACACGGCATGCAGCTGGTTACTGGTGAGCATGGTGAGGAGATGGTTACTGGTGAAGACGGCACCGAGCTGGTTACTGGTGAAAACTGTTGTGGTGCAGGTTACTGGTGAACACGGCGTGGATCTGGTTACTGATGAACAGAGCACGGAGCTGGTTACTGTTGATCATGGCTTGCAGCTGGTTACTGGTGAACGCGGCGTGGAGCTGGTTAATGCTGGACGCTGTGTGGAGCTGGTTTCGGGTTAACGCGGCGTTGAGCTACTTACTGGTGAACACGGCACAGAGCTGGTTACTGGCGAACACGGGGCGTGGCGGGTTATTGGTGAACAGAGTGTGGAGCTGGATACTGGTGAACACGGCATGGAGCTGGTTATTGGCAAACACGATGTGGAGCTGGTTACTGGTGAACATGGCACGGAGCTGGTTACTGGCAAACACGGAATGGAGCTGATTACTGGCAAACACGGCGTGGAGATGGTTACTGGTGAACATGGCATGGAGCTGGTTACTGGCGAACATGGCACAGAGCTGGTTACTGGTGAAAACGGCGTGGAGCTGGTTACTGGTGAACACAGTGAGGAGCTGGTTACTGGTGAAAACGGCACGGAGCTGGTTTCTGGCAAACACGGTGAGGAGCTGGTTACTGGTGAACACGGCGTGGATCTGGTTACTGGTGAACAGAGCACCGAACTGGTTACTGGTGGACACGGCATGGAGCTGGTTACTGGTGAATGCAGCGTGGAGCTGTTTAATGGTGAAGGCGGTGTGCAGATGCTTGCTGGTGAACACAGCAGGGAGCTGGTTATTGGCGAACACGGGCCGTAGCTGGTTACTGGTGAACACAGTGAGGAGCTGGTAAATGGTGAACACGGCACGGAGCTGGTTACTGCTGAACATGGCATTGAGGTGGTTACTGGTGAACACGGCATGGAGCTGGGTACTGGTGAACACGGCGCGGAGCTGGTTACTGGTGAACACTGTGTGGAGCTGGTTACTGGTGAACACAGTGTGGAGCTGGTTACTGGTGAACATGGCACAGAGCTGGTTACTGGTGAACACAGTGTGGAGCTGGTTACTGGTGAACACGGCATGGAGCTGGTTACTTGCAAACATGGCATGGAGCTGATTACTGGCAAAACCAGCGTGGAGATGGTTACTGGTGAACATGGCATGGAGCTGGTTATTGGTGAACATAGCACAGAGCTGGTTACTGTTGAAAACGGCGTGGAGCTGGTTACTGGTGAACCCGGTGAGGAGCTGGTTACTGGTGAACACGGCACGGAGCTGGTTACTGGTGAACACGGCGTGGAGATGGTTACTGGTGAACATGGCAGGGAGCTAGTTACTGACGAACATGGCATGGAGCTGGTTACAGGTGAACACGGCGTGAAGCTGGGTAGTGGTGAACACAGTGAGGAGCTGGTTACTGGTGAACACGGCATGCAGCTGGTTACTGGTGAGCATGGTGAGGAGATGGTTACTGGTGAAGACGGCACCGAGCTGGTTACTGGTGAAAACTGTTGTGGTGCAGGTTACTGGTGAACACGGCGTGGATCTGGTTACTGATGAACAGAGCACGGAGCTGGTTACTGTTGATCATGGCTTGCAGCTGGTTACTGGTGAACGCGGCGTGGAGCTGGTTAATGCTGGACGCTGTGTGGAGCTGGTTTTGGGTTAACGCGGTGTTGAGCTACTTACTGGTGAGCACGGCACAGAGCTGGTTACTGGCGAACACGGGGCGTAGCGGGTTACTGGTGAACAGAGTGTGGAGCTGGATACTGGTGAACACGGCGTGGAGCTGGTTATTGGCAAACGTGGTGTGGAGCTGGTAACTGGTGAACATGGCACGGAGCTGGTTACAGGCAAACACGGCATGGAGCTGATTACTAGCAAACACGGCGTGGAGATGGTTACTGGTGAACATGGCATGGAGCTGGTTACTGGTGAACACAGTGAGGAGCTGGTTACTGGTGAAAACGGCGTTGAGCTGGTTACTGGTGAACACAGTGAGGAGCTGGTTACTGGTGAACACGGCACGCAGCTGGTTACTGGTGAACACGGTGAGGAGCTGGTTACTGGTGAATATGGCATGGAGCTGGTTACTGGCGAAAATGGTGTGGAGCTTGTTACTGGTGAACACGGCATGGATCTGGTTACAGGTGAACAGAGCACCGAACTGGTTACTGGTGAACACAGCATGGAGCTGGTTACTGGTGAATGCGGTGTGGAGCTGGTTACTGGTGAAAGCGGCGTGCAGATGCTTACTGGTGAAGACGGCACAGAGCTTGTTACTGGCAAACACGGGCGTAGATGGATACTGGTGAATACGGCACAAAGCTGGTTACTGCTGAACACGGCGCAGAGCTGTTTACTGGCGCACGCATTGCGGAACGACTTACTGGTGATAACGGCACGGAGATGGTTACTGGCGAACACAGTGTGGAGCTGGTTACTGTTGAACACCGCATGGAGCTGGGTACTGGTGAACATGGCACGGAGCTGGTTAATGGTGAAAACAGCGTGGAGCTGGTTACTGGTGAACACAGTGAGGACCTGGTTACTTGTGAACATGGCACGGAGCTGGTTACAGGTGAACACGGTGAAGAGCTGTTTACTGGTGAAGTCGGTGTGCAGATGCTTACTGGTGAACACAGCAGGGAGCTTGTTACTGGTGAACACGGGGCGTAGCTGGTTACTGGTGAAAACAGTGAGGAGCTGGTAAATGGTGAACACAGCATGGAGTTGGTTACTGGTGAACAGAGCACGGAGATGGTTACTGGCGAACACAGTGTGGAGCTGGTTACTGGTGAACACGGCACGGAGCTGGTCACTGTTGAACATGGCATGGAGCTGGTTACTGGTGAACACGGCATGGAGCTGGTTACTTGCAAACATGGCATGGAGCTGATTACTGGCAAAACCGGCGTGGAGACGGTTACTGGTGAACATGGCATGGAGCTGGTTATTGGTGAACATAGCACAGAGCTGGTTACTGTTGAAAACGGCGTGGAGCTGGTTACTGGTGAACCCGGTGAGGAGCTGGTTACTGGTGAACACGGCACGGAGCTGGTTACTGGTGAACACGGCTTGGAGATGGTTACTGGTGAACATGGCAGGGAGCTAGTTACTGACGAACATTGCATGGAGCTGGTTACAGGTGAACACGGCGTGAAGCTGGGTAGTGGTGAACACAGTGAGGAGCTGGTTATTGGTGAACACGGCACGCAGCTGGGTACTGGTGAACACGGTGAGGAGATGGTTACTGGTGAACACGGCGCCGAGCTGGTTACTCGTGAAAACAGTTGTGGTGCAGGTTACTGGTGAACACGGCGTGGATCTGGTTACTGATGAACAGAGCACGGAGCTGGTTACTGTTGATCATGGCTTGCAGCTGGTTACTGGTGAACGCGGCGTGGAGCTGGTTAATGCTGGACGCAGTTTGGAGCTGGTTTCGGGTTAACGCGGCGTGGAGCTACTTACTGGTGAACACGGCACAGAGCTGGTTACTGGCGAACACGGGGCGTAGTGGGTTACTGGTGAACAGAGTGTGGAGCTGGATACTGGTGAACACGGCGTGGAGGTGGTTACTGGTGAACATGGCATGGAGCTGGTTACTGGCGAACACATTGAGGAGCTGGTTACTGGTGAAAACGGTGTTGAGCTGGTTACTGGTGAACACAGTGAGGAGCTGGTTACTGGTGAACACGGCACGCAGCTGGTTACTGGTGAACAGGGTGAGGAGCTGGTTACTGGTGAATATGGCACGGAGCTGGTTACTGGCGAACATGGTGTGGAGCTGGTTACTGGTGAACACGGCATGGATCTGGTTACAGGTGAACAGAGCACCGAACTGGTTACTGGTGAACACAGCATGGAGCTGGTTACTGGTGAATGCGGCGTGGAGCTGGTTACTGGTGAAGGCAGCGTGCAGATGCTTACTGGTGAAGACGGCACAGAGCTTGTTACTGGCAAACACGGGAGTAGATGGTAACTGGTGAATAAGGCACAAAGCTGGTTACTGCTGAACACGGCGCAGAGCTGTTTACTGGCGCACGCATCGCGGAACGACTTACTGGTGATAACGGCATGGAGAAGGTTACTGGCGAACACAGTGTGGAGCTGGTTACTGTTGAACACGGCATGGAGCTGGTTACTGGTGAACACGGCGCAGATCTGGTTACTGGTGAACACGGCGCGGAGCTGGGTACTGGTGAGCATGGCGTGGAGCTGGTTACTGGTGAACACGGTGCGGAGCTGGTTATTGGCAAACGCGATGTGGAGCTGGTTACTGGTGATCACGGCACGGAGCTGGTTACTGGCAAACACGGCATGGAGCTGATTACTGGCAAATGCGGCGTGGAGATTGTTACTGGTGAACATGGCATGGAGCTGGTTACTGGTGAACATGGCACGGAGCTGGTTACTGGTGAAAATGGCGTGGAGCTGGTTACTGGTGATCACAGTGAGGAGCTGTTTACTGGTGAAAACGGCACGGAGCTGGTTACTGGTGAACACGGTGAGGAGCTGGTTACTGTTGAACACGGCGTGGATCTGGTTACTGGTGAACAGAGCACCGAACTGGGTACTGGTGAACACGGCATGGAGCTGGTTACTGGTGAATGCGGCGTGGAGCTGTTTACTGGTGAAGTCGGTGTGCAGATGTTTACTGGTGAAAACAGCAGGGAGCTTGTTACTGGCGAACACGGGGCGTAGCTGGTTACTGGTGAAAACAGTGAGGAGCTGGTAAATGGTGAACACAGCACGGAGTTGGTTACTGGTGAACAGAGCACGGAGATGGTTACTGGCGAACACAGTGTGGAGCTGGTTACTGCTGAACATGGCATGGAGCTGGTCACTGTTGAACACGGCATGGAGCTGGTTACTGGTGAACACGGCATGGAGCTGGGTACTGGTGAACACGGCGCGGAGCTGGTTACTGGTGAACACATTGTGGAGCTGGTTACTGGTGAACATGGCACAGAGCTGGTTACTGGTGAACACAGTGTGGAGCTGGTTACTGGTGAACACGGCATGGAGCTGGTTACTTGCAAACATGGCATGGAGCTGATTACTGGCAAAACCGGCGTGGAGACGGTTTCTGGTGAACATGGCATGGAGCTGGTTATTGTTGAACATAGCACAGAGCTGGTTACTGTTGAAAACGGCGTGGAGCTGGTTACTGGTGAACCCGGTGAGGAGCTGGTTACTGGTGAACACGGCATGGAGCTGGTTACTGGTGAACACGGCGTGGAGATGGTTACTGGTGAACATGGCAGGGAGCTGGTTACTGATGAACATGGCATGGAACTGTTTACAGGTGAACACGGCGTGAAGATTGGTAGTGGTGAACACAGTGTGGAGCTGGTTACTGGTGAACACGGGCCGTAGCTGGTTACTGGTGAACACAGTGAGGAGCTGGTAAATGGTGAACACGGCACGGAGCTGGTTACTGCTGAACATGGCATTGAGGTGGTTACTGGCGAACACGGCATGGAGCTGGGTACTGGTGAACACGGCGCGGAGCTGGTTACTGGTGAACATGGCACAGAGCTGGTTAGTGGTGAACACAGTGTGGAGCTGGTTACTGGTGAACACGGCACGGAGCTGGTCACTGTTGAACATGGCATGGAGCTGGTTACTGGTGAACACGGCATGGAGCTGGTTACTTGCAAACATGGCATGGCGCTGATTACTGGCAAAACCGGCGTGGAGACGGTTACTGGTGAACATGGCATGGAGCTGGTTATTGGTGAACATAGCACAGAGCTGGTTACTGTTGAAAACGGCGTGGAGCTGGTTACTGGTGAACCCGGTGAGGAGCTGGTTACTGGTGAACACGGCACGGAGCTGGTTACTGGTGAACACGGCTTGGAGATGGTTACTGGTGAACATGGCAGGGAGCTAGTTACTGACGAACATTGCATGGAGCTGGTTACAGGTGAACACGGCGTGAAGCTGGGTAGTGGTGAACACAGTGAGGAGCTGGTTATTGGTGAACACGGCACGCAGCTGGGTACTGGTGAACACGGTGAGGAGATGGTTACTGGTGAACACGGCGCCGAGCTGGTTACTCGTGAAAACAGTTGTGGTGCAGGTTACTGGTGAACACGGCGTGGATCTGGTTACTGATGAACAGAGCACGGAGCTGGTTACTGTTGATCATGGCTTGCAGCTGGTTACTGGTGAACGCGGCGTGGAGCTGGTTAATGCTGGACGCAGTTTGGAGCTGGTTTCGGGTTAACGCGGCGTGGAGCTACTTACTGGTGAACACGGCACAGAGCTGGTTACTGGCGAACACGGGGCGTAGTGGGTTACTAGTGAACAGAGTGTGGATCTGGATACTGGTGAACACGGCGTGGAGGTGGTTACTGGTGAACATGGCATGGAGCTGGTTACTGGCGAACACATTGAGGAGCTGGTTACTGGTGAAAACGGTGTTGAGCTGGTTACTGGTGAACACAGTGAGGAGCTGGTTACTGGTGAACACGGCACGCAGCTGGTTACTGGTGAACACGGTGAGGAGCTGGTTACTGGTGAATATGGCACGGAGCTGGTTACTGGCGAACATGGTGTGGAGCTGGTTACTGGTGAACACGGCATGGATCTGGTTACAGGTGAACAGAGCACCGAACTGGTTACTGGTGAACACAGCATGGAGCTGGTTACTGGTGAATGCGGCGTGGAGCTGGTTACTGGTGAAGGCAGCGTGCAGATGCTTACTGGTGAAGACGGCACAGAGCTTGTTACTGGCAAACACGGGAGTAGATGGTAACTGGTGAATAAGGCACAAAGCTGGTTACTGCTGAACACGGCGCAGAGCTGTTTACTGGCGCACGCATCGCGGAACGACTTACTGGTGATAACGGCACGGAGAAGGTTACTGGCGAACACAGTGTGGAGCTGGTTACTGTTGAACACGGCATGGAGCTGGTTACTGGTGAACACGGCGCAGATCTGGTTACTGGTGAACACGGCGCGGAGCTGGGTACTGGTGAGCATGGCGTGGAGCTGGTTACTGGTGAACACGGTGCGGAGCTGGTTATTGGCAAACGCGATGTGGAGCTGGTTACTGGTGATCACGGCACGGAGCTGGTTACTGGCAAACACGGCATGGAGCTGATTACTGGCAAACGCGGCGTGGAGATTGTTACTGGTGAACATGGCATGGAGCTGGTTACTGGTGAACATGGCACGGAGATGGTTACTGGTGAAAACGGCGTGGAGCTGGTTACTGGTGAACACAGTGAGGAGCTGTTTACTGGTGAAAACGGCACGGAGCTGGTTACTGGTGAACACGGTGAGGAGCTGGTTACTGTTGAACACGGCGTGGATCTGGTTACTGGTGAACAGAGCACCGAACTGGTTACTGGTGAACACGGCATGGAGCTGGTTACTGGTGAATGCGGCGTGGAGCTGTTTACTGGTGAAGTCGGTGTGCAGATGTTTACTGGTGAAAACAGCAGGGAGCTTGTTACTGGCGAACACGGGGCGTAGCTGGTTACTGGTGAAAACAGTGAGGAGCTGGTAAATGGTGAACACAGCACGGAGTTGGTTACTGGTGAACAGAGCACGGAGATGGTTACTGGCGAACACAGTGTGGAGCTGGTTACTGCTGAACATGGCATGGAGCTGGTCACTATTGAACACGGCATAGAGCTGGTTACTGGTGAACACGGCATGGAGCTGGGTACTGGTGAACACGGCGCGGAGCTGGTTACTGGTGAACACATTGTGGAGCTGGTTACTGGTGAACATGGCACAGAGCTGGTTACTGGTGAACACAGTGTGGAGCTGGTTACTGGTGAACACGGCATGGAGCTGGTTACTTGCAAACATGGCATGGAACTGATTACTGGCAAAACCGGCGTGGAGACGGTTTCTGGTGAACATGGCATGGAGCTGGTTATTGTTGAACATAGCACAGAGCTGGTTACTGTTGAAAACGGCGTGGAGCTGGTTACTGGTGAACCCGGTGAGGAGCTGGTTACTGGTGAACACGGCATGGAGCTGGTTACTGGTGAACACGGCGTGGAGATGGTTACTGGTGAACATGGCAGGGAGCTGGTTACTGATGAACATGGCATGGAGCTGGTTACAGGTGAACACGGCGTGAAGATTGGTAGTGGTGAACACAGTGTGGAGCTGGTTACTGGTGAACACGGCACGGAGCTGCTTACTAGTGAACGTGACGTGGAACTGTTTAATGCTGGACGCGGCATGGACCTGGTTTCGGGTGAACGCGGCATGGAGATACTTACTGGTGAACATGGCACAGAACTGGTTACTGGTGAACACAGCATGGAGCTGGTTACTGGCAAGCATGGCATGGAGCTGATTACTGGCAAACGCGGCGTGGAGATGGTTACTGGTGAACATGGCATGGAGCTGGTTACTAGTGAACATGGCACCGAGCTGGTTACTGGTGAAAACGGCGTGGAGCTGGTTACTGGCAAACACAGTGAGGAGCTGGTTACTGGTGAACACGGCACGGAGCTGGTTAGAGGTGAACACGGTGAAGAGCTGGTTACTGGTGAATACGGCACGGAGCTGGTTACTGGCGAACCCGGTGTGGAGCTGGTTACTGGTGAACTCGGTGTGGATCTGGATACTGGTGAACAAAGCACGGAACTGATTAAGGATGAACACGGCATGGAGCTGGTTACTGGTGAACGCAGCGTGGAGCTGTTTATTGGTGAACACAGTGTGGAGCTGATTACTGGTGAACACGGCATGGAGCTGGTTACTGGTGAACACGGTGAGGAGCTGGTTACTGGTGAACACGGCACGGAGCTGGTTACCGGTGAACACGGTGACGAGCTGGTTACTTGTGAATACGGCACAGAGCTGGTTACTGGCGAACACCGTGTGGAGCTGGTTACTGGTGAACACGGCATGGATCTGGATACTGGTGAACAGAGCACCGAACTGGTTACTGGTGAACACGGCGTGGAGCTGGTTACTCTTGAACACGGTGCGGAGCTGGGTACTGGTGAACACGGCGCGGAGCTGGTTACTGGTGAACACGGTGCGGAGCTGGTTACTGTTGAACACGGTGCGGCGCTGGATACTGGTGAACACGGCACGGAGCTGGTTACTGGTTAACACAGTGTGGAGTTTTTACGGTTGAAGACGGCATGGAGTTTGTTATTGATGAACACGACGCAAAGCTGGTAACTGGTGAACACAGTTGTGGTGTTGGTTACTGGTGAATGCGGCGTGGATCTGGTTACTGGTGAACAGAGCACGGAGCTGGTTACTGTTGATCATGGCTTGGAGCTGGTTAGTGGTGAACGCGGCGTGGATTTGGTTAATGCTGGACGCGGCGTGGAGCTGGTTTTGGGTGAACGCGGCATGGAGCTACTTACTGGTGAACAGGGCACAGAGCTGGTTACTGGTGAACACGGCACGGAGCTGGTTACTGGCAAACACAGCACGGAGCTGATTACAGGCAAACGCGGCGTGGAGATGTTTACTGGTGAACATGGCATGGAGCTGGTTACTGGTGAACATGGCACGGAGCTGGTTAATGGTGAAAACAGCATGGAGCTGGTTACTGGTGAACACAGTGAGGACCTGGTTACTGGTGAACATGGCACGGAGCTGGTTACAGGTGAACACGGTGAAGAGCTGTTTACTGGTGAAGTCGGTGTGCAGATGCTTACTGGTGAACACAGCAGGGAGCTTGTTACTGGCGAACACGGGGCGTAGCTGGTTACTGGTGAACACGGCACGGAGCTGGTCACTGTTGAACACGGCATGGAGCTGGTTACTGGTGAACATGGCATGGAGCTGGGTACTGGTGAACACGGCGCGGAGCTGGTTACCGGTGAAAACAGTGTGGAGCTGGTTACTGGTGAACATGGCACAGAGCTGGTTACTGGTGAACACAGTGTGGAGCTGGTTACTGGTGAACACGGCTTGGAGATGGTTACTGGTGAACATGGCAGGGAGCTAGTTACTGACGAACATTGCATGGAGCTGGTTACAGGTGAACACGGCGTGAAGCTGGGTAGTGGTGAACACAGTGAGGAGCTGGTTATTGGTGAACACGGCACGCAGCTGGGTACTGGTGAACACGGTGAGGAGATGGTTACTGGTGAACACGGCGCCGAGCTGGTTACTCGTGAAAACAGTTGTGGTGCAGGTTACTGGTGAACACGGCGTGGATCTGGTTACTGATGAACAGAGCACGGAGCTGGTTACTGTTGATCATGGCTTGCAGCTGGTTACTGGTGAACGCGGCGTGGAGCTGGTTAATGCTGGACGCAGTTTGGAGCTGGTTTCGGGTTAACGCGGCGTGGAGCTACTTACTGGTGAACACGGCACAGAGCTGGTTACTGGCGAACACGGGGCGTAGTGGGTTACTGGTGAACAGAGTGTGGATCTGGATACTGGTGAACACGGCGTGGAGGTGGTTACTGGTGAACATGGCATGGAGCTGGTTACTGGCGAACACATTGAGGAGCTGGTTACTGGTGAAAACGGTGTTGAGCTGGTTACTGGTGAACACAGTGAGGAGCTGGTTACTGGTGAACACGGCACGCAGCTGGTTACTGGTGAACAGGGTGAGGAGCTGGTTACTGGTGAATATGGCACGGAGCTGGTTACTGGCGAACATGGTGTGGAGCTGGTTACTGGTGAACACGGCATGGATCTGGTTACAGGTGAACAGAGCACCGAACTGGTTACTGGTGAACACAGCATGGAGCTGGTTACTGGTGAATGCGGCGTGGAGCTGGTTACTGGTGAAGGCAGCGTGCAGATGCTTACTGGTGAAGACGGCACAGAGCTTGTTACTGGCAAACACGGGAGTAGATGGTAACTGGTGAATAAGGCACAAAGCTGGTTACTGCTGAACACGGCGCAGAGCTGTTTACTGGCGCACGCATCGCGGAACGACTTACTGGTGATAACGGCACGGAGAAGGTTACTGGCGAACACAGTGTGGAGCTGGTTACTGTTGAACACGGCATGGAGCTGGTTACTGGTGAACACGGCGCAGATCTGGTTACTGGTGAACACGGCGCGGAGCTGGGTACTGGTGAGCATGGCGTGGAGCTGGTTACTGGTGAACACGGTGCGGAGCTGGTTATTGGCAAACGCGATGTGGAGCTGGTTACTGGTGATCACGGCACGGAGCTGGTTACTGGCAAACACGGCATGGAGCTGATTACTGGCAAACGCGGCGTGGAGATTGTTACTGGTGAACATGGCATGGAGCTGGTTACTGGTGAACATGGCACGGAGCTGGTTACTGGTGAAAACGGCGTGGAGCTGGTTACTGGTGAACACAGTGAGGAGCTGTTTACTGGTGAAAACGGCACGGAGCTGGTTACTGGTGAACACGGTGAGGAGCTGGTTACTGTTGAACACGGCGTGGATCTGGTTACTGGTGAACAGAGCACCGAACTGGTTACTGGTGAACACGGCATGGAGCTGGTTACTGGTGAATGCGGCGTGGAGCTGTTTACTGGTGAAGTCGGTGTGCAGATGTTTACTGGTGAAAACAGCAGGGAGCTTGTTACTGGCGAACACGGGGCGTAGCTGGTTACTGGTGAAAACAGTGAGGAGCTGGTAAATGGTGAACACAGCACGGAGTTGGTTACTGGTGAACAGAGCACGGAGATGGTTACTGGCGAACACAGTGTGGAGCTGGTTACTGCTGAACATGGCATGGAGCTGGTCACTATTGAACACGGCATGGAGCTGGTTACTGGTGAACACGGCATGGAGCTGGGTACTGGTGAACACGGCGCGGAGCTGGTTACTGGTGAACACATTGTGGAGCTGGTTACTGGTGAACATGGCACAGAGCTGGTTACTGGTGAACACAGTGTGGAGCTGGTTACTGGTGAACACGGCATGGAGCTGGTTACTTGCAAACATGGCATGGAGCTGATTACTGGCAAAACCGGCGTGGAGACGGTTTCTGGTGAACATGGCATGGAGCTGGTTATTGTTGAACATAGCACAGAGCTGGTTACTGTTGAAAACGGCGTGGAGCTGGTTACTGGTGAACCCGGTGAGGAGCTGGTTACTGGTGAACACGGCATGGAGCTGGTTACTGGTGAACACGGCGTGGAGATGGTTACTGGTGAACATGGCAGGGAGCTGGTTACTGATGAACATGGCATGGAGCTGGTTACAGGTGAACACGGCGTGAAGATTGGTAGTGGTGAACACAGTGTGGAGCTGGTTACTGGTGAACACGGCACGGAGCTGCTTACTAGTGAACGTGACGTGGAACTGTTTAATGCTGGACGCGGCATGGACCTGGTTTCGGGTGAACGCGGCATGGAGATACTTACTGGTGAACATGGCACAGAACTGGTTACTGGTGAACACAGCATGGAGCTGGTTACTGGCAAGCATGGCATGGAGCTGATTACTGGCAAACGCGGCGTGGAGATGGTTACTGGTGAACATGGCATGGAGCTGGTTACTAGTGAACATGGCACCGAGCTGGTTACTGGTGAAAACGGCGTGGAGCTGGTTACTGGCAAACACAGTGAGGAGCTGGTTACTGGTGAACACGGCACGGAGCTGGTTAGAGGTGAACACGGTGAAGAGCTGGTTACTGGTGAATACGGCACGGAGCTGGTTACTGGCGAACCCGGTGTGGAGCTGGTTACTGGTGAACTCGGTGTGGATCTGGATACTGGTGAACAAAGCACGGAACTGATTAAGGATGAACACGGCATGGAGCTGGTTACTGGTGAACGCAGCGTGGAGCTGTTTATTGGTGAACACAGTGTGGAGCTGATTACTGGTGAACACGGCATGGAGCTGGTTACTGGTGAACACGGTGAGGAGCTGGTTACTGGTGAACACAGCACGGAGCTGGTTACCGGTGAACACGGTGACGAGATGGTTACTTGTGAATACAGCACAGAGCTGGTTACTGGCGAACACCGTGTGGAGCTGGTTACTGGTGAACACGGCATGGATCTGGATACTGGTGAACAGAGCACCGAACTGGTTACTGGTGAACACGGCGTGGAGCTGGTTACTCTTGAACACGGTGCGGAGCTGGGTACTGGTGAACACGGCGCGGAGCTGGTTACTGGTGAACACGGTGCGGAGCTGGTTACTGTTGAACACGGTGCGGCGCTGGATACTGGTGAACACGGCACGGAGCTGGTTACTGGTTAACACAGTGTGGAGTTTTTACGGTTGAAGACGGCATGGAGTTTGTTATTGATGAACACGACGCAAAGCTGGTAACTGGTGAACACAGTTGTGGTGTTGGTTACTGGTGAATGCGGCGTGGATCTGGTTACTGGTGAACAGAGCACGGAGCTGGTTACTGTTGATCATGGCTTGGAGCTGGTTAGTGGTGAACGCGGCGTGGATTTGGTTAATGCTGGACGCGGCGTGGAGCTGGTTTTGGGTGAACGCGGCATGGAGCTACTTACTGGTGAACAGGGCACAGAGCTGGTTACTGGTGAACACGGCACGGAGCTGGTTACTGGCAAACACAGCATGGAGCTGATTACAGGCAAACGCGGCGTGGAGATGTTTACTGGTGAACATGGCATGGAGCTGGTTACTGGTGAACATGGCACGGAGCTGGTTAATGGTGAAAACAGCATGGAGCTGGATACTGGTGAACACAGTGAGGACCTGGTTACTGGTGAACATGGCACGGAGCTGGTTACAGGTGAACACGGTGAAGAGCTGTTTACTGGTGAAGTCGGTGTGCAGATGCTTACTGGTGAACACAGCAGGGAGCTTGTTACTGGCGAACACGGGGCGTAGCTGGTTACTGGTGAACACGGCACGGAGCTGGTCACTGTTGAACACGGCATGGAGCTGGTTACTGGTGAACATGGCATGGAGCTGGGTACTGGTGAACACGGCGCGGAGCTGGTTACCGGTGAAAACAGTGTGGAGCTGGTTACTGGTGAACATGGCACAGAGCTGGTTACTGGTGAACACAGTGTGGAGCTGGTTACTGGTGAACACGCATGGAGTTGGTTACTTGCAAACATGGCATGGAGCTGATTACTGGCAAAACCGGCGTGGAGACGGTTTCTGGTGAACATGGCATGGAGCTGGTTATTGTTGAACATAGCTCAGAGCTGGTTACTGTTGAAAACGGCGTGGAGCTGGTTACTGGTGAACCCGGTGACGAGCTGGTTAATGGTGAACACGGCACGGAGCTGGTTACTGGTGAACACGGCATGGAGATGGTTACTGGTGAACATGGCAGGGAGCTGGTTACTGATGAACATGGCATGGAGCTGGTTACAGCTGAACACGGCGTGAAGCTTGGTAGTGGTGAACACAGTCTGGAGCTGGTTACTGGTGAACACGGCACGGAGCTGCTTACTAGTGAACGTGACGTGGAACTGGTTAATGCTGGACGCGGCATGGAGCTGGTTTCAGGTGAACGCGGTGTGGAGCTACTTACTGATGAACATGGCACAGAACTGGTTACTGGTGAACACAGCATGGAGCTGGTTACTGGCAAGCATGGCACGGAGCTGATTACTGGCAAACGCGGTGTGGAGATGGTTACTGGTGAATACGGCACGGAGCTGGTTACTGGCGAACCCGGTGTGGAGCTGGTTACTGGTGAACACGACGTGGATCAGGTTACTGGTGAACAGAGCACGGAACTGATTAATGTTGAACACGGCGTGGAGCTGGTTACTGGTGAACACGGTGAGGAGCTGGTTACTGGTGAACACGGCGACGAGCTGGTTACTTGTGAATACGGCACAGAGCTGGTTACTGGAGAACACCGTGTGGAGCTGGTTACTGGTGAACACGGCATGGATCTGGTTACTGGTGAACAGAGCACCGAACTGGTTATTGGTGAACACGGCGTGGAGCTGGTTACTGTTGAACACGGTGCGGAGCAGGGTACTGGTGAACACGGCGCGGAGCTGATTACTGGTGAACACGGTGCGGAGCTGGTTACTGTTGAACATGGTGCGGCGCTGGATACTGGTGAACACGGCATGGAGCTGGTTACTGGTGAGCACGGCGCAGAGCTGGTCACTGGCGAACACAGTGTGGAGCTGGTTACTGGTGAACATGGCACAGAGCTGGTTACTGGAGAACACAGTGTGGAGCTGGTCACTGGTGAACACGGCACGGAGCTGCTTACTGGTGAACACGGCGCGGAGCTGGTTACTGGTTAGCACAGTGTGGAGTTTTTACGGTTGAAGACGGCATGGAGTTTGTTATTGGTGAACACGACGCGAAGCTGGTAACTGGTGACCACAGTTGTGGTGTTGGTTACTGGTGAATGCGGCGTGGATCTGGTTACTGGTGAACACGGCATGGAGCTGGTTACTGGCAAACACAGCATGGAGCTGATTACTGGCAAACGCGGCGTGGAGATGTTTACCGGTGAACATGGCATGGAGCTGGTTACTGGTGAACATGGCACGGAGCTGGTTAATGGTGAAAACAGCGTGGAGCTGGTTACTGGTGAACACAGTGAGTTGCTGGTTACTGGTGAACATGGCACGGAGCTGGTTACAGGTGAACACGGTGAAGAGCTGTTTACTAGTGAATACGGCATGTAGCTGGTTACTGGCGAACCCGGTGTGGAGCTGGTTACTGGTGAACATGGCGTGGATCTGGTTCCTGGTGAACAGAGCACGGAACTGATTAATCTTGAACACGGCATGGAGCAGATTACTGTTGATCACGGCTTGGAGCTGGTTACTGGTGAACACAGTGTGGAGCTGGTTACTGGTGAACACGGTGCAGAGCTGGTTGCTAGTGAACACAGTTGTCGAGCTGGTTACTGGTGAACATGGCGTGGATCAGATTACTGGTGAACAGAGCACGGAACTGGTTAATGTTGAACACGGCATGGAACTGGTTACTGGTGAACACGGTGTGGAGCTGGTTACTAGTGAACACGGCGCAGAGCTGGTTACTGCTGAACACAGTGTGGAGCTGGATACTGGTGAACACGGCGTGGAGCTGGTTATTGGCAAACGTGATGTGGAGCTGGTTACTGGTGAACACTGCACGGAGCTGGTTTCTGGCAAACACGGCATGGAGCTGACTACTGGCAAACATGACGTGGAGATGGTTACTGGTGATCATGGCATGGAGCTGGTCAATGGTGAACATGGCGTGCATCTGGTTTCTGGTGAACAGAGCACCGAACTGGTTACTGGTGAACACGGCAATGAGCTGGTTACTGGTGAATTCGGCATGGAGGTGGTTATTGGTGAATGCGGCGTGGAGCTGCTTACTGGTGAACAAGGCACAGAACTTGTTACTGGCGAACACGGGGCGTAGCTGGTTACTGTAGAAGACGGCTTGAAGCTGGTTACTGCTGAACACAGCGAGGAGCTGGTTACTAGCGCATGCAGCGCGGAGCGATGTACTGGTGATAACGGCACAGAGCTGGTTACTGGCGAACACAGTGTGGAGCTGGTTACTGGTGAACATGGCAAGGAGCTGGTTACTGGTGAACACGGCGCGGAGCAGGTTACTGGCGAACACAGTGTGGAGCTGGCTACTGGTGAACATGGCACAGAGCTGGTTATTGGAGAACACAGTGTGAAGCTGGTTACAGGTGAACCCGGCATGGAGCTGGTTACTGGTGAACACAGTATGGAACTGGTTACTGGTGAACACGGTGCGCAGCTGGTTACTGGTGAAAACACTGAGGAGCTGGTTACTGGTGAACACGGCACGGAGCTGGTTATTGGTGAACACGGTGAAGAGCTGGTTGCTGGTGAATACGGCACGGAGCTGGTTACTGGCGAACACGGTGTGGAGCTGGTTACTGGGGAACACGGCGTGCATCTAGTTACAGGTGAACAGAGCACAGAACTGGTTACTGGTGAACACGGCATGGAGCTGGTTACTGGTGAACACGGCGCGGTGCTGGTTACTGGTGAACACAGTTGTGGTGCTGGTTGCTGGCGAACACAGCGTGGATCTGGTTATTGGAGAACAGAGCACGGAGCAGGTTACTGTTGATCACGGCTTGTAGCTGGTTACTGGTGAACACGGCGTGGAGCTGGTTACTGGTGAACACAGTGTGGAGCTGGTTACTGGTGAACACGGCGCAGAGCTGGTTGCTAGTGAACACAGTTGTGGTGCTGGTTACTGGTGAACATGGCGTGGATCAGGTTACTGGTGAACAGAGCACGGAACTGGTTAATGTTGAACACGGCATGGAACTGGTTACTGGTGAACACGGTGTGGAGCTGGTTACTAGTGAACACGGTGCGGAGCTGGTTACTGCTGAACACAGTGTGGAGCTGGATACTGGTGAACACGGCGTGGAGCTGGTTATTGGCAAACGTGATGTGGAGCTGGTTACTGGTGAACATGGCGTGGATCTGGTTCCTGGTGAACAGAGCACGGAACTGATTATTCTTGAACACGGCATGGAGCTGGTTACTGGTGAACACGGCGCGGAGCTTGTTACTGGTGAACACAATTGTGGTGCTGGTTGCTGGCGAACATGGTGTGGATCTCATTATTGGAGAACAGAGCTCCGAGCAGGTTACTGTTGATCACGGCTTGGAGTTGGTTACTGGTGAACACGGCGTGGAGCTGGTTACTGGTGAACACAGTGTGGAGCTGGTTACTGGTGAACACGGCGCAGAGCTGGTTGCTAGTGAACACAGTTGTGGTGCTGGTTACTGGTGAACATGGCGTGGATCAGGTTACTGGTGAACAGAGCACGGAACTGGTTAATGTTGAACACGGCATGGAACTGGTTACTGGTGAACACGGTGTGGAGCTGGTTACTAGTGAACACGGTGCGGAGCTGGTTACTGCTGAACACAGTGTGGAGCTGGATACTGGAGAACACGGCGTGGAGCTGGTTATTGGCAAACGTGATGTGGAGCTGGTTACTGGTGAACACGGCATGTAGCTGGTTAATGCTGAATGCGGCGTGGAGCTGGTTTCGGGTGAACAGTGCGTGGAGCTACTTACTGGTGAAGACGGCATAGAGCTGGTTACTGGCGAACACGGGGCGTAGCGGGTTACTGGTGAACACAGTGTGGATCTGGATAATGGTGAACATGGTGTGGAGCTGGTTACTGGCAAACACCGCATGGAGCTGATAACTGGCAAACGCGGCGTGGAGATGCTTACTGGTGAACATGCCACATAGCTGGTTACTGGTGAACACGGCGTGGAGCTGGTTACTGATGAACACAGTGAGGAGCTGGTTACTGGTGAACAGGGCACGGAGTTGGTTGCTGGTGAACACGGTGAGGAGCTGGTTACTGGTGAATACGGCACAGAGCTGGTTACTGGCGAACACAGTGTATAGGTGGTTACTGGTGAACACGGCATGGATCTGATTACTGGTGAACAGAGCACCGAACTGGTTACTGGTGAACACGGTGTGGAGCTGGTTACTGGTGAATGCGGCATGGAGGTGGTTATTGGTGAAGGTGGCGTGGAGCTGCTTACTGATGAACACGGCACAGAGCTTGTTACTGGCGAACAAGGGATGTAGCTGGTCACTGATGAAGACGGCGCAAAGCTGGTTACTGCTGAACACGGCGCGGAGCTGGTTACTGGCGCACACAGCGCGGAGCGATTTACTGGTGATAACGGCACGGAGCTGGTTTCTGGCGAGCACAGTGTGGAGCTGGTTACTGTTGAACACGGCATGGAGCTGCTTACTGGTGAACACGGCGCGGAGCTGGTTATTGGTGAACACGGTGCGGAACTGGTTATTGGTGAACACAGTTTTGGTGCTGGTTACTGGCGAACACGGCGTGGATCTGGTTACTGGTGAACAGAGCACGGAGCTGGTTACTGTTGATCACGGCTTGGAGCTGTTTACTGGTGAATGTGGCATGGAGCTGGTTAATGCTGAACGCGGCATGGAGCTGGTTTTGGGTGAAAGGGGCGTGGAGCTACTTACTGGTGAACACAGCATAGAGCTGGTTACTGGCGAACACGGGGCATAGCGGGTTACTGGTGAACACAGTGTAGAGCTGGATAATGGTGAACACGGCGTGGAGCTGGTTATTGGCAAACGCGATGTGGAGCTGGTTACTGGTGAACACGGCACAGAGCTGGTTACTGGCAAACATGGCATGGAGCTGATTACTGGCAAACGCGGCGTGGAGATAGTTACTGGTGAACATGCCAAATAGCTGGTTACTGGTGAACACGGCATGGAGCTGGTTACTGGTGAACACAGTGAGGAGCTGGTTACTGGTGAACAGGGCACGGAGTTGGTTACTGGTGAACACAGTGAGGAGCTGGTTACTGGTGAATACGGCACGGAGCTGGTTACTGGCGAACACAGTGTGGAGCTGGTTACTGGTGAACACGGCGTGGATCTGGTTACTGGTGAACAGAGCACCGAACTGGTTACTGGTGAACACAGTGTGGAGCTGGTTACTGGTGAATGCGGCATGGAGGTGGTTATTGGTGAAGGCGGCGTGTAGCTGCTTACTGGTGAACACGACACAGAACTTGTTACTGGTGAACACGGGGCGTAGCTGATTACTGATGAAGACGGCATGAAGCTGGTTACTGCTGAACACGGCGCGGAGCTGGTTACTGGCGCACACAGCGCGGAGCGATTTACTGGTGATAACGGCATGGAACTGGTTACTGGCGAACACAGTGTGGAGCTGGTTACTGTTGAACACGGTATGGTGCTGGTTACTGGTGAACACAGCGCGGAGCTGGTTACTGGAGAACACGGTGCGGATCTGGTTACTGTTGAACACGGTGCGCAGCTGATTACTGGTGAACACGGCGCGGAGTTGGTTACTGGCAAACACAGTTTGGAGCTGGTTACTGGTGAACATGGCAAAGAGCTGGTTACTGGAGAACACGGTGTGGAGCTGGTTACTGGTGAATACGGCACGGAGCTGGTTACTGGTGAACACAGCACGGAGCTGGTTACTGGTGAAAACAGTTGTGGAGCTGGTTACTGGTGAACACGGCGTGGATCTGGTTACTGATGAACAGAGCACGGAGCTGGTTACTGTTGATCATGGCTTGCAGCTAGTTACTGGTGAACGCGGCGTGGAGCTGGTTTCGGGTTAACGCGGCGTGGAGCTAATTACTGGTGAACACGGCACAGAGCTGGTTACTGGCGAACACGGGGCGTAGTGGGTTAATGGTGAACAGAGTGTGGAGCTGGATACTGGTGAACACGGCGTGGAGCTGGTTATTGGCAAACGCGATGTGGAGCTGGTTACTGGTGAACACGGCACAGAGCTGGTTACTGGCAAACATGGCATGGAGCTGATTACTGGCAAACGCGGCGTGGAGATGGTTACTGGAAAACATGCCACGGAGCTGGTTACTGGTGAACACGGCGTGGAGCTGGTTACTGGTGAACACAGTGAGGAGCTGGTTACTGGTGAACAGGGCACGGAGTTGGTTACTGGTGAACACGGTGAGGAGCTGGTTACTGGTGAACACGGGATGGAGCTGGTTACTGGCGAACACAGTGTGGAGCTGGTTACTGGTGAACACGGCGTGGATCTGGTTACTGGTGAACAGAGCACCGAACTGGTTACTGGTGAACACAGAGTGGAGCTGGTTACTGGTGAATGCGGCATGGAGGTGGTTATTGGTGAAGGCGGCGTAGAGCTGCTTACTGGTGAACACGGCACAGAACTTGTTACTGTTGAACACGGCATGGAGCTGGATACTGGTGAACACGGCGCGGAGCTGGTTACTTGTGAACACGGTGCGGAGCTGGTTACTGGTGAACACGGCGCCGAGCTGGTTACTGGTGAACACGGCATGGATCTGATTACTGGTGAACAGAGCACCGAACTGGTTACTGGTGAACACGGTGTGGAACTGGTTACTGGTGAATGTGGCATGGAGGTGGTTATTGGTGAAGGCGGCGTGGAGCTGCTTACTGATGAACACGGCACAGAGCTTGTTACTGGCGAACACGGGACGTAGCTGGTCACTGATGAAGACGGCGCAAAGCTGGTTACTACTGAACACGGCGCGGAGCTGGTTACTGGCGCACACAGCGCGCAGCGATTTACTGGTGATGACGGCACGGAGCTGGTTTCTGGCGAGCACAGTGTGGAGCTGGTTACTGTTGAACACGGCATAGAGCTGGTTCCTGTTGAACATGGCATGGAGCTGGTTACTGGTGAAAACGGCGCGGAGCTGGTTACTTGTAAACACGGTGCGGAGCTGGTTACTGGTGAACACGGCACCGAGCTGGTTACTGGTGAACACTGCGCAGAGCTGGTTACTGGTGAACACAGTGTGGAGCTGTTTACTGGTGAACATTGCACAGAGCTGGTTACTGGAGAACACAGTGTGGAGCAGGTGACTGGTGAATACGGCACGGAGCTGGTTACTGGTGAACACAGCACGGAGCTGGTTACTGGTGAAAACAGTTGTGGTGCTGGTTACTGGTGAACACTGCGTGGATCTGGTTACTGATGAACAGAGCACGGAGCTGGTTACTGTTGATCATGGCTTGCAGCTGGTTACTGGTGAACACAGTATGGAACTGGTTGCTGGTGAACACGGTGCGCAGCTGGTTACTGGTGAAAACACTGAGGAGCTGGTTACTGGTGAACACGGCATGGAGCTGGTTACTGGTGAACACGGTGAAGAGCTGGTTGATGGTGAATATGGCACGGAGCTGGTTACTGGCGAACACGGTGTGGAGCTGGTTACTGGGGAACACGGCGTGCATCTAGTTACAGGTGAACAGAGCACAGAACTGGTTAATGGTGAACACGGCGTCGAGCTGGTTACTGGTGAACACGGCGCGGTGCTGGTTACTGGTGAACACAGTTGTGGTGCTGGTTGCTGGCGAACACGGCGTGGATCTGGTTATTGGAGAACAGAGCACGGAGCAGGTTACTGTTGATCACGGCTTGTAGCTGGTTACTGGTGAACACGGCGTGGAGCTGGTTACTGGTGAACACAGTGTGGAGCTGGTTACTGGTGAACACGGCGCAGAGCTGGTTGCTAGTGAACACAATTGTGGTGCTGGTTATTGGTGAACATGGCGTGGATCAGGTTACTGGTGAACAGAGCGCGGAACTGGTTAATGTTGAACACGGCATGGAACTGGTTACTGGAGAACATGGTGTGGAGCTGGTTACTAGTGAACACGGCGCGGAGCTGGTTACTGCTGAACACAGTGTGGAGCTGGATAATGGTGAACACGGTGTGGAGCTGGTTATTGGCAAACGTGATGTGGAGCTGGTTACTGGTGAACACGGCATGGAGCTGGATAATGGTGACTGCGGCGTGGAGCTGGTTTCGGTTGAACGCGGCGTGGAGCTACTTACTGGTGAACACGGCATAGAGCTGGTTACTGGCGAACACGGGGCGTAGCGGGTTACTGGTGAACAGAGTGTGGATCTGGATAATGGTGAACATGGCGTGGAGCTGGTTACTGGCAAACACCGCATGGAGCTGATTACTGGCAAACGCGGCGTGGAGATGCTTACTGGTGAACATGCCACGGAGCTGGTTACTGGTGAACACGGCATGGAGCTGGTTACTGGTGAACACAGTGAGGAGCTGGTTACTGGTGAACAGGGCACGGAGTTGGTTGCTGGTGAACATGGTGAGGAGCTGGTTACTGGTGAATACGGCACGGAGCTGGTTACTGGCGAACACAGTGTATAGGTGGTTACTGGTGAACACGGCATGGATCTGATTACTGGTGAACAGAGCACCGAACTGGTTACTGGTGAACACGGTGTGTAGCTGGTTACTGGTGAATGCGGCATGGAGGTGGTTATTGGTGAAGGCGGCGTGGAGCTGCTTACTGATGAACACGGCACAGAGCTTGTTACTGGCGAACACGGGATGTAGCTGGTCACTGATGAAGATGGCGGAAAGCTGGTTACTGCTGAACACGGCGCGGAGCTGGTTACTGGCGCACACAGCGCGGTGCGATTTACTGGTGATAACAGCACGGAGCTGGTTTCTGGCGAGCACAGTGTGGAGCTGGTTACTGTTGAACACGGCATGGAGCTGGTTACTGGTGAACACGGCGCGGAGCTGGTTATTGGTGAACACGGTGCGGAACTGGTTATTGGTGAACACAGTTTTGGTGCTGGTTACTGGCGAACACGGCGTGGATCTGGTTACTGCTGAACACAGCACGGAGCTGTTTACTATTGATCACGGCTTGGAGCAGTTTACTGGTGAATGAGGCGTGGAGCTGGTTAATGCTGAACGCGGCGTGGAGCTGGTTTTGGGTGAAGGCGGCGTGGAGCTACTTACTGGTGAAAACGGCATAGAGCTGGTTACTGGCGAACACAGCGTGGAGCTGGATAATGGTGAACACGGCGTGGAGCTGGTTATTGGCAAATGCGATGTGGAGCTGGTTACTGGTGAACACGGCACAGAGCTGGTTACTGGCAAACACGGCATGGAGCTGATTACTGGCAAACGCAGTGTGGAGATGGTTACTGGTGAACATGCCACATAGCTGGTTACTGGTGAACACGGCATGGAGCTGGTTACTGGTGAACACAGTGAGGAGCTGGTTACTGGTGAACAGGGCACGGAGTTGGTTACTGGTGAACACAGTGAGGAGCTGGTTACTGGTGAATACGGCACGGAGCTGGTTACTGGCGAACACAGTGTGGAGCTGGTTACTGGTGAACACGGCGTGGATCTGGTTACTGATGAACAGAGCACCGAACTGGTTACTGGTGAATACAGTGTGGAGCTGGTTACTGGTGAATGCGGCATGGAGGTGGTTATTGGTGAAGGCGGCGTGGAGCTGCTTACTGGTGAACATGGCACAGAACTTGTTACTGGTGAACACGGGGCGTAGCTGATTACTGATGAAGACGGCGTGAAGCTGGTAACTGCTGAAGACGGCGCGGAGATGGTTACTGGCGCACACAGCGTGGAGTGATTTACTGGTGATAACGGCACGGAGCTGGTTACTGGCGAACACAGTGTGGAGCTGGTTACTGTTGAACACGGCATGGAGCTGGTTACTGGTGAACACAGCGCGGAGCTGGTTACTGGTGAACACGGTGCGGAGCTGGTTACTGTTGAACACGGTGCGGAGCTGATTACTGGTGAACACGGCGCGGAGTTGGTTACTAGCGAACACAGTTTGGAGCTGGTTACTGGTGAACATGGCAAAGAGCTGGTTACTGGAGAACACAGTGTGGAGCTGGTTACTGGTGAATACGGCACGGAGCTGGTTACTGGTGAACACAGCAAGGAGCTGGTTACTGGTGAAAACAGTTGTGGTGCTGGTTACTGGTGAACACGGCGTGGATCTGGTTACTGATGAACAGAGCACGGAGCTGGTTACTGTTGATCATGGCTTGCAGCTGGTTACTGGTGAACGCGGCGTGGAGCTGGTTAATGCTGGACGCAGTGTGGAGCTGTTTTCGGGTAAACGTGGCGTGGAGCTACTTACTGGTGAACACGGCACAGAGCTGGTTACTGGCGAACACGGGGCGTAGTGGGTTACTGGTGAACAGAGTGTGGAGCTGGATACTGGTGAACACGGCGTGGAGCTGGTTATTGGCAAACGCGATGTGGAGCTGGTTACTGGTGAACACGGCACAGAGCTGGTTACTGTAAACACAGCATGGAGCTGATTACTGGCAAACGCGGCGCGGAGATGGTTACTGGTGAACATGCCACGGAGCTGGTTACTGGTGAACACGGCGTGGAGCTGGTTACTGGTGAACACAGTGAGGAGCTGGTTACTGGTGAACAGGGCACGGAGTTAGTTGCTTGTGAACACGGTGAGGAGCTGGTTACTGGTGAATACGGCACGGAGCTGGTTACTGGCGAACACAGTGTGGAGCTGGTTACTGGTGAACACGGCGTGGATCTGGTTACTGGTGAACAGAGCACCGAACTGGTTACTGGTGAACACAGAGTGGAGCTGGTTACTGGTGAATGCGGCATGGAGGTGGTTATTGGTGAAGGCGGCGTGGAGCTGCCTACTGGTGAACACGGCACAGAACTTGTTACTGTTGAACACGGCATGGAGCTGGATACTGGTGAAAATGGCGCGGAGCTGGTTACTTGTAAACACGGTGCGGAGCTGGTTACTGGTGAACACGGCACCGAGCTGGTTACTGGTGAACACTGCGCAGAGCTGGTTACTGGTGAACACTGTGTGGAGCAGGTTACTGGTGAACATGGCACAGAGCTGGTTACTGGAGAACACAGTGTGGAGCAGGTGACTGGTGAATACGGCACGGAGCTGGTTACTGGTGAACACAGCACGGAGCCGGTTACTGGTGAAAACAGTTGTGGTGCTGGTTACTGGTGAACACGGCGTGGATCTGGTTACTGATGAACAGAGCACGGAGCTGGTTACTGTTGATCATGGCTTGCAGCTGGTTACTGGTGAACGCGGCGTGGAGCTGGTTAATGCTGGACGCGGTGTGGAGCTGGTTTCGGGTTAACGCGGCGTGGAGCTACTTACTGGTGAACACGGCACAGAGCTGGTTACTGGCGAACACGGGGCGTAGTAGGTTACTGGTGAACAGAGTGTGGAGCTGGATACTGGTGAACACGGCGTGGAGCTGGTTATTGGCAAACACGATGTGGAGCTGGTTACTGGTGAACACGGCGTGGATCTGGTTACTGGTGAACAGAGCACCGAACTGGTTACTGGTGAACACAGAGTGGAGCTGGTTACTGGTGAACACGGCGCGGAGCTGGTTATTGGTGAAGGCGGCGTGGAGCTGCTTACTGGTGAACACGGCACAGAACTTGTTACTGTTGAACACAGAATGGAGCTGGATACTGGTGAACACGGCGCAGAGCTGGTTACTTGTGAACACGGTGCGGAGCTGGTTACTGGTGAACACGGCACTGAGCTGGTTACTGGTGAACACTGCGCAGAGCTGGTTACTGGTGAACACAGTGTGGAGCTGGTTACTGGTGAACATGGCACAGAGCTGGTTACTGGAGAACACAGTGTGGAGCAGGTGACTGGTGAATACGGCACGGAGCTGGTTACTGGTGAACACAGCACGGAGCAGGTTACTGGTGAAAACAGTTGTGGTGCTGGTTACTGGTGAACATGGCGTGGATGAGGTTAATGGTGAACAGAGCGCGGAACTGGTTAATGTTGAACACGGCATGGAACTGGTTACTGGTGAACACGGTGTGGAGCTGGTTACTAGTGAACACGGCGCGGAGCTGGTTACTGCTGAACACAGTGTGGAGCTGGATAATGGTGAACACGGCGTGGAGCTGGTTATTGGCAAACGTGATGTGGAGCTGGTTACTGGTGAACACGGCATGGAGCTGGATAATGCTGAATGCGGCGTGGAGCTGGTTTCGGGTGAACGTGGCGTGGAGCTACTTACTGGTGAACACGGCATAGAGCTGGTTACTGGCGAACACGGGTCGTAGCGGGTTACTGGTGAACACAGTGTCGATCTGGATAATGGTGAACATGGCGTGGAGCTGGTTACTGGCAAACACCGCATGGAGCTGATTAATGGCAAACGCGGCGTGGAGATGCTTACTGGTGAACATGCCACGGAGCTGGTTACTGGTGAACACAGTGAGGAGCTGGTTACTGGTGAACAGGGCACGGAGTTGATTGCTGGTGAACATGGTGAGGAGCTGGTTACTGGTGAATACGGCACGGAGCTGGTTACTGGCGAACACAGTGTATAGGTGGTTACTGGTGAACACGGCATGGATCTGATTACTGGTGAACAGAGCACCGAACTGGTTACTGGTGAACACGGTGTGGAGCTGGTTACTGGTGAATGCGGCATGGAGGTGGTTATTGGTGAAGGCGGCGTGGAGCTGCTTACTGATGAACACGGCACAGAGCTTGTTACTGGCGAACACGGGACGTAGCTAGTCATTGATGAAGACGGCTCAAATCTGGTTACTGCTGAACACGGCGCGGAGCTGGTTACTGGCGCACACAGCGCGGAGCGATTTACTGGTGATGACGGCACGGAGCTGGTTTCTGGCGAGCACAGTGTGGAGCTGGTTACTGTTGAACACGGCATGGAGCTGGTTACTGTTGAACACGGCATGGAGCTGGTTACTGGTGAACACGGCGCAGAGCTGGTTATTGGTGAACAGGGTGCGGAACTGGTTATTGGTGAACACAGGTTTGGTGCTGGTTACTGGCGAACACGGCGTGGATCTGGTTACTGGTGAACAGAGCACGGAGCTGGTTACTGTTGATCACGGCTTGGAGCTGTTTACTGGTGAACGCGGCGTGGAGCTGGTTAATGCTGAACGCGGCGTGGAGCTGGTTTTGGGTGAAAGGGGCGTGGAGCTACTTACCGGTGAACACGGCATAGAGCTGGTTACTGGCGAACACGGGGCATAGCGGGTTACTGGTGAACACAGTGTGGAGCTGGATAATGGTGAACACGGTGTGGAGCTGGTTATTGGCAAACGCGATGTGGAGCTGGTTACTGGTGAACACGGCACAGAGCTGGTTACTGGCAAACACAGCATGGAGCTGATTACTGGCAAACGCGGCGTGGAGATGGTTCCTGGTGAACATGCCACGGAGCTGGTTACTGGTGAACACGGCATGGAGCTGGTTACTGGTGAACACAGTGAGGAGCTGGTTACTGGTGAACAGGGCACGGAGCTGGTTACTGGTGAACACCGTGAGGAGCTGGTTACTGGTGAATACGGCACGGAGCTGGTTACTGGCGAACACAGTGTGGAGCTGGTTACTGGTGAACACGGCGTGGATCTGGTTACTGGTGAACAGAGCACCGAACTGGTTACTGGTGAACACAGTGTGGAGCTGGTTACTGGTGAATGCGGCATGGAGGTGGTTATTGGTGAAGGCGGCGTGGAGCTGCTTACTGGTGAACACGGCACAGAACTTGTTACTGGTGAACACGGGGCGTAGCTGGTTACTGATGAAGACGGCGTGAAGCTGGTTACTGCTGAGCACGGGGCGGAGCTGGTTACTGGCGCACACAGCGCGGAGCGATTTACTGGTGATAACAGCACGGAGCTGGTTACTGGCGAACACAGTGTGGAGCTGGTTACTGTTGAACACGGCATGGAGCTGGTTACTGGTGAACACAGCGCGGAGCTGGTTACTGATGAACACGGTGCGGATCTGGTTACTGTTGAACACGGTGCGGAGCTGATTACTGGTGAACACGGCGCAGAGTTGGTTACTGGCGAACACAGTTTGGAGCTGGTTACTGGTGAACGTGGCAAAGAGCTGGTTACTGGAGAACACAGTGTGGAGCTGGTTACTGGTGAACATGGCACAGAGCTGCTTACTAGTGAACGCGACGTGCAACTGGTTAATGCTGGACGCGGCGTGGAGCTGGTTTCGGGTGAACGCGGCGTGGAGCTACTTACTGGTGAACACGGCACAGAACTGGTTACTGGTGAACACAGCATGGAGCTGGTTACTGGCAAGCATGGCATGGAGCTGATTACTGGCAAACGTGGCGTGGAGATGTTTACTGGTGAACATGGCACGGAGCTGGTTACTGGTGAAATGGCGTGGAGCTGGTTACTGGCGAACACAGTGAGGAGCTGGTTACTGGTGAATACGGCACGGAGCTGGTTAGAGGTGAACAAGGTGAAGAACTGGTTACTGGTGAATACGTCACGAAGCTGGTTACTGGCGAACCCGGTGTGGAGCTGGTTACTGGTGAACACGGCGTGGATCTGGTTACTGGTGAACAGAGCACGGAACTGATTAATGTTGAACACGGCATGGAGCTGGTTACTGGTGAACGCGGCGTGGAGCTGTTTACTGGTGAACACAGTGTGGAGCTGATTACTGGTGAACACGGCGTGGAGCTGGTTACTGGTGAACACGGTGAGGAGCTGGTAACTGGTGAACAGGGCACGGAGCTGGTTACCGGTGAACACGGTGAGGAGCTGGTTACTGGTGAACACGGCATGGATCTGGTTACTGGTGAACAGAGCACCGAACTGGTTACTGGTGAACACGGCGTGGAGCTGGTTACTGGTAAATGCGGAATGGAGGTGGTTATTGGTGAAGTCGGCGTGGAGCTGCTTACTGATGTACACGTCACAGAGCTTGTTACTGGCGAACACAGGGCGTAGCTGGTTACTGGTGAAGACAGCACGAAGCTGGTTACTGCTGAAAAGACGCGGAGCTGGTTAATGGCGCACGCAGTGTGGAGCGATTTAATGGTGATAACGGCACGGAGCTGGTTACTGGCGAACACAGTGTGGAGCTGGTTACTGGTGAACACGGCACAGAGCTGGTTACTGTTGAACACGGCATGGAGCTGGATACTGGTGAACACGGCGCGGAGCTGGTTACTGGTGAACACAGTGTGGAGCTGGTTACTGGTGAATACAGCGCGGGGCTGGTTACTGGTGAACACTGCGCAGAGCTGGTTACTGGTGAACACAGTGTGGAGCTGGTTACTGGTGAACATGGCACAGAGCTGGTTACTGGAAAGCACAGTGTGGAGCAGATGACTGGTGAATATGGCACGGAGCTGGTTACTGGTGAACACAGCACGGAGCTGGTTACTGGTGAAAACAGTTGTGGTGCTGGTTACTGGTGAAAGCGGCGTGGAGCTGGTTAATGCTGGACGCGGTTTGGAGCTGGTTTCGGGTTAACGCGGCGTGGAGCTACTTACTGGTGAACACGGCGCAGAGCTGGTTACTGGCAAACACGGGGCGTAGTGGGTTACTGGTGAACAGAGTGTGGAGCTGGATACTGGTGAACACGTCGTGGAGCTGGTTATTGGCAAACGCGATGTGGAGCTGGTTACTGGTGAACGCGTCGTGGATCTGGTTACAGGTGAACAGAGCATCGAACTGGTTACTGGTGAACACAGCATGGAGCTGGTTACTGGTGAATGCGGCGTGGAGCTGGTTACTGGTGAAGGCGGCGTGCAGATGCTTACTGGTGAAGACGGCACAGAGCTTGTTACTGGCATACACGGGGCGTAGATGGATACTGGTGAATACGGCACAAAGCTGGTTACTGCTGAACACGGCGCAGTGCTGGTTACTGGCGCACGCATCGCGGAACGACTTACTGGTGATAACGGCATGGAGCTGGTTACTGGCGAACACAGTGTGGAGCTGGTAACTGGTGAACACGGCACGGAGCTGGTTACTGTTGAACACGGCATGGAGTTAGTTACTGGTGAACACGGCGCAGAGCTGGTTACTGGTGAACACGGCGCGGAGCTGGTTACAAGTGAACACGGCGCGGAGCTGGTTACTGCTGAACACAGTGTGGAGCTGGATACTGGTGAACACGGCGTGGAGCTGGTTATTGGCAAACGTGATGTGGAGCTGGTTACTGGTGAACACGGCACGGAGCTGGTTACTGGCAAACACGGCATGGAGCTGATTACTGGCAAACCTGGTGTGGAGATTGTAACTGGTGATCATGGCATGGAGCTGGTCAATGGTGAACATGGCACGGAGCTAGTTACTGGTGAACACGGCGTGCATCTGGTTACTGGTGAACAGAGCACCGAACTGGTTACTGGTGAACACAGCAATGTGCTGGTTACTGGTGAATTCGGCATGGAGGTGCTTACTGGTTAACACGGCACAGAACATGTTACTGGCGAACACGGGGTGTAGCTGGTTACTGTAGAAGACGGCATGAAGCTGGTTACTGCTGAACACGGCGAGGAGCTGGTTACTGGCGCATGCAGCGCGGAGCGATGTACTGGTGATAACGGCACAGAGCTGGTTACTGGCGAACACAGTGTGGAGCTGGTTACTGGTGAACATGGCAAGGAGCTGGTTACTGGTGAACACGGCGCGGAGCAGGTTACTGGCGAACACAGTGTGGAGCTGGTTACTGGTGAACACGGCGTGGAGCTGGTTACTGGTGATCAGGACACGGAGCTGGTTACTGCTGAACACAGCGCGGAGCTGGTTACTGGTGAACAGAGTGTGGAGTGGTTACTGGTTAAGATGGCACGGAGCTTGTTATTGGTGAACACGACGCGGAGCTGTTTACTGGTGAACACAGTTGTGGTGCTGGTCACTGGTGAACACGGCGTGGATCTGTTTACTGGTGAACAGAGCACGGACCAAGTTACTGTTGATCACGGCTTGGAGCTAGTTACTGGTGAACGCGGCGTGGAGCTGGTTAATGCTGAACGCGGCGTGGAGCTGGTTTCGGGTAAACACGGCGTGCAGCTACTTACTGGTGAACATGGCTCAGAGAAGGTTACTGGCGAACACGGGGCGTGGCGGATTATTGGTGAACAGAGTGTGGAGCTGGATACTCGTGAACACGGCGTGGAGCTGGTTATTGGCAAATGCGATGTGGAGCTGGTTACTGGTGATCACGGCACGGAGCTGGTTACTGGCAAACACGGCATGGAGTTGATTGCTGGCAAAACCGGCGTGGAGATGGTTACTGGTGAACATGGCATGGAGCTGGTTACTGGTGAACATGGCACAGAGCTGGTGACTGGTGAAAACGGCACGGAGCTGGTTACTGTTGAACACGGCATGGAGCTGGTTACTGGTGAACACGGTGCGGAGCTGGTTACTGGTGAATACAGCGCGGGGCTGGTTACTGGTGAACACTGCGCAGAGCTGGTTACTGGTGAACACAGTGTGGAGCTGGTTACTGGTGAACACGGCATGGAGCTGGGTACTGGTGAACATGGCGCGTAGCGGGTTACTGGTGAACACGGTGTGGAGCTGGTTACTGGTGAACACAGTGTGGAGCTGGTTACTGGTGAACATGGCACGGAGCTGGTTACTGGCAAACACGGCATGGAGATGGTTACTGGTGAACATGGCATGGAGCTGGTTACTGGCGAACACAGTGAGGAGCTGGTGACTGGTGAAAATGGCGTTGAGCTGGTTACTGGTGAACACAGTGAGGAGCTGGTTACTGGTGAACATGGCACGCAGCTGGTTACTGGCGAACAGGGTGTGGAGCTGGTTACTGGTGAACACTGCGTGGATTTGGTTACAGGTGAACAGAGCACCGAACTGGTTACTGGTGAACACGGTGCGCAGCTGGTTACTGGTGAAAACACTGAGGATCTGGTTACTGGTGAACACGGCACGGAGCTGATTACTGGTGAACACGGTGAAGAGCTGGTTGCTGGTGAATACGGCACGGATCTGGTTTCTGGCAAACACGTTGTGGAGCTGGTTACTGGGGAACACGGCGTGCATCTAGTTACAGGTGAACAGAGCACAGAACTGGTTACGGGTGGACACAGTTGTGGTGCTGGTTGCTGGCGAACACGTCGTGGATCTGGTTATTGGAGAACAGAGCACGGAGCAGGTTACTGTTGATCACGGCTTGGAGCTGGTTACTGGTGAACCCGGTGAGGAGCTGGTTACTGGTGAACACGGAGTGGAGCTGGTTACTGGTGAACATGGCGTGGATCAGGTTACTGGTGAACAGAGCGCGGAACTGGTTAATGTTGAACACGGCATGGAACAGGTTACTGGTGAACACGGTGTGGAGCTGGTTAATAGTGAACACGGCGCGGAGCTGGTTACTGCTGAACACAGTGTGGAGCTGGATAATGGTGAACACGGCGTGGAGCTGGTTATTGGCAAACGTGATGTGGAGCTGGTTACTGGTAAACACGGATGGAGCTGCATAATGCTGAATGCGGCGTGGAGCTGGTTTCGGGTGAACGCGGCGTGGAGCTGGTTACTGCTGAACACAGTGTGGAGCTGGATAATGGTGAACACGGCGTGGAGCTGGTTATTGGCAAACGCGATGTGGATCTGGTTAGTGGTGATCACGGCACGGAGCTGGTTACTGGCAAACACGGCATGGAGCTGATTACTGGCAAAACCGGCTTGGAGATGGTTACTGGTGAACATGGCATGGAGCAGGTTACTGGTGAAAATGGCACGGAGCTGGTTACTGTTGAACACGGCATGGAGCTGCTTACTGGTGAACACAGTGTGGAGCTGGTTACTGGTGAACATGGCACAGAGCTGTTTACTGGTGAACACAGTGTGGAGCTGGTTACTGGTGAACACGGCATGGAGCTGGTTAGTTGCAAACATGGCATGGAGCTGATTACTGGCAAAACCAGAGTGGAGAAGGTTACTGGTGAACATGGCATGGAGCTGGTTATTGGTGAACATAGCACAGAGCTGGTTACTGTTGAAAACGGCGTGGAGCTGGTTACTGGTGAACCCGGTGAGGAGATGGTTACTGGTGAACACGGCACGGAGCTGGTTACTGGTGAACACGGCGTGGAGATGGTTACTGATGAACATGGCAGGGAGTTGGTTACTGATGAACATGGCATGGAGCTGGTTACATGTGAACACGGCGTGAAGCTGGGTAGTGGTGAACACAGTGAGGAGCTGGTTACTGTTGAACACGGCATGGAGCTGGTTACTGGTGAACATGGCACAGAGCTGTTTACTGGTGAACACAGTGTGGAGCTTTTTACTGGTGAACACGGCGTGGAGCTGGTTACTGGTGAACATGCCATGGAGCTGGTTACTGGTGAACACGGCGTGGAGCTGGTTACTGGTGAACACAGTGAGGAGCTGGTTACTGGTGAACAGGGCACGGAGTTGGTTGCTGGTGAACACGGTGAGGAAATGGTTACTTGTGAACATGGCATGGATCTGATTACGGGTGAACAGAGCACCGAACTGTTCACTGGTGAACACGGTGTGGAGCTGGTTACTGGTGAATGCGGCATGGAGGTGGTTACTGGTGAACACGGCATAGAGCTTTTTATAGCGAACACGGGGCATAGCGGGTTACTGGTGAACACAGTGTGGAGCTGGATACTGGTGAACACGGCGTGGAGCTGGTTATTGGCAAACGCGATGTGGAGCTGGTTACTGGTGAACACGGCACAGAGCTGGTCACTGGCAAACACGGCATGGAGCTGATTACTGGCAAACACGGCGTGGAGATGGTTACTGGTGAACATGCCACGGAGCTGGTTACTGGTGAACACGGCGTGGAGCTGGTTACTGGTGAACAGGGCACGGAGTTGGTTACTGGTGAACACGGTGAGGAGCTGGTTACTGGTGAATATGGCACGGAGCTGGTTACTGGCGAACACAGTGTGGAGCTGGTTACTGGTGAACACGGCGTGGATCTGGTTACTGGTGAACAGAACACCGAACTGGTTACTGGTGAACACAGAGTGGAGCTGGTTATTGGTGAAGGCGGCGTGGAGCTGCTTACTGGTGAACACGGCACAGAACTTGTTACTGTTGAACACGGCATGGAGCTGGATACTGGTGAACACGGCGCGGAGCTGGTTACTTGTGAACACGGTGCGGAGCTGGTTACTGGTGAACACGGCAACGAGCTGGTTACTGGTGAACACTGCGCAGAGCTGGTTACTGGTGAACACAGTGTGGTGCTGGTTACTGGTGAATACGGCACAGAGCTGGTTACTGGTGAACACAGCACGGAGCTGGTTACTGGTGGAAACAGTTGTGGTGCTGGTTACTGGTGAACACGGCGCGGAGCTGGTTGCTAGTGAACACAGTTGTGGTGCTGGTTACTGGTGAACATGGTGTGGATGAGGTTACTGGTGAACAGAGGGCGGAACTGGTTAATGTTGAACACGGCATGGAACTGGTTACTGGTGAACACGGTTTGGAGCTGGTTACTAGTGAACACGGCACGGAGCTGGTTACTGCTGAACACAGTGTGGAGCTGGATAATGGTGAAAACGGCGTGGAGCTGGTTATTGGCAAACGTGATGTGGAGCTGGTTACTGGTGAACACGGCATGGAGCTGGATAATGCTGAATGCGGCGTGGAGCTGGTTTCGGGTGAACGCGGCATGGAGCTACTTACTGGTGAACACGGCATAGAGCTGGTTACTGGCGAACACGGGTCGTAGCGGGTTACTGGTGAACACAGTGTCGATCTGGATAATGGTGAACATGGCGTGGAGCTGGTTACTGGCAAACACCGCATGGAGCTGATTACTGGCAAACGTGGCGTGGAGATGCTTACTGGTGAACATGCCACGGAGCTGGTTACTGGTGAACACGGCGTGGAGCTGGTTACTGGTGAACACAGTGAGGAGCTGGTTACTGGTGAACAGGGCACGGAGTTGGTTGCTGGTGAACACGGTGAGGAGCTGGTTACTGGTGAATACGGCATCGAGCTGGTTACTGGCGAACACAGTGTATAGGTGGTTACTGGTGAACACGGCATGGATCTGATTACTGGTGAACAGAGCACCGAACTGGTTACTGGTGAACACGGTGTGGAGCTGGTTACTGGTGAATGCGGCATGGAGGTGGTTATTGGTGAAGGCGGCGTGGAGCTGCTTACTGATGAACACGGCACAGAGCTTGTTACTGGCGAACACGGGACGTAGCTGGTCACTGATGAAGATGGCGCAAAGCTGGTTACTGCTGAACACGGCGCGGAGCTGGTTACTGGCGCACACAGTGCGGAGTGATTTACTGGTGATGACGGCACGGAGCTGGTTTCTGGCGAGCACAGTGTGGAGCTGGTTACTGTTGAACACGGCATGGAGCTGGTTCCTGTTGAACACTGCATGGAGCTGGTTACTGGTGAACACGGCGCGGAGCTGGTTATTGGTGAACACGGTGCGGAACTGGTTATTGGTGAACACAGGTTTGGTGCTGGTTACTGGCGAACACTGCGTGGATCTGGTTACTGGTGAACAGAGCACGGAGCTGGTTACTGTTGATCACGGCTTGGAGCTGTTTACTGGTGAACGCGGCGTGGAGCAGGTTAATGCTGAACGCGGCGTGTAGCTGGTTTTGGGTGAAAGGGGAGTGGAGCTACTTACTGGTGAACACGGCATAGAGCTGGTTACTGGCGAATACGGAGCATAGCGGGTTACTGGTGAACACAGTGTGGAGCTGGATAATGGTGAACACGGTGTGGAGCTGGTTATTGGCAAACGCGATGTGGGGCTGGTTACTGGTGAACACGGCACAGAGCTGGTTACTGGCAAACACGGCATGGAGCTGATTACTGGCAAACGCGGCGTGGAGATGGTTACTGGTGAACATGCCACGGAGCTGGTTACTGGTGAACACGGCATGGAGCTGGTTACTGGTGAACACGGCGCGGAGCTGGTTATTGGTGAACACGGTGCGGAACTGGTTATTGGTGAACACAGGTTTGGTGCTGGTTACTGGCGAACACTGCGTGGATCTGGTTACTGGTGAACAGAGCACGGAGCTGGTTACTGTTGATCACGGCTTGGAGCTGTTTACTGGTGAACGTGGCGTGGAGCTGGTTAATGCTGAACGCGGCGTGGAGCTGGTTTTGGGTGAAAGGGGAGTGGAGCTACTTACTGGTGAACACGGCATAGAGCTGGTTACTGGTGAACACGGAGCATAGCGGGTTACTGGTGAACACAGTGTGGAGCTGGATAATGGTGAACACGGTGTGGAGCTGGTTATTGGCAAACGCGATGTGGAGCTGGTTACTGGTGAACACGGCACAGAGCTGGTTACTGGCAAACACGGCATGGAGCTGATTACTGGCAAACGCGGCGTGGAGATGGTTACTGGTGAACATGCCACGGAGCTGGTTACTGGTGAACACGGCATGGAGCTGGTTACTGGTGAACACAGTGAGGAGCTGGTTACTGGTGAACAGGGCACGGAGTTGGTTACTGGTGAACACCGTGAGGAGCTGGTTACTGGTGAATACGGCACGGAGCTGGTTACTGGCGAACACAGTGTGGAGCTGGTTACTGGTGAACACGGCGTGGATCTGGTTACTGGTGAACAGAGCACCGAACTGGTTACTGGTGAACACAGTGTGGAGCTGGTTACTGGTGAATGCAGCATGGAGGTGGTTATTGGTGAAGGCGGCGTGGAGCTGCTTACTGGTGAACACGGCACAGAACTTGTTACTGGTGAAAACGGGGCGTAGCTGGTTACTGATGAAGACGGCGTGAAGCTAGTTACTGCTGAACACGGCGCGGAGCTGGTTACTGGCGCACACAGCACGGAGCGATTTACTGGTGATAACGGCATGGAGCTGGTTACTGGCGAACACAGTGTGGAGCTGGTTACTGTTGAACACGGCATGGAGCTGGTTACTGGTGAACACAGCACGGAGCTGGTTACTGGTGAACACGGTGCGGATCTGGTTACTGTTGAACACGGTGCGGAGCTGATTACTGGTGAACACGGCGCGGAGTTGGTTACTGGTGAACACAGTTTGGAGCTGGTTACTGGTGAACGTGGCAAAGAGCTGGTTACTGGAGAACACAGTGTGGAGCTGGTTACTGGTGAACACGGCACAGAGCTGCTTACTAGTGAACGCGATGTGCAACTGGTTAATGCTGGACGCGGCGTGGAGCTGGTTTCGGGTGAACGCGGCGTGGAGCTACTTACTGGTGAACACGGCACAGAACTGGTTACTGGTGAACACAGCATGGAGCTGGTTACTGGCAAGCATGGCATGGAGCTGATTACTGGCAAACGTGGCGTGGAGATGTTTACTGGTGAACATGGCACGGAGCTGGTTACTGGTGAAAATGGCGTGGAGCTGGTTACTGGCGAATACAGTGAGGAGCTGGTGACTGGTGAATACGGCACGGAGCTGGTTAGAGGTGAACAAGGTGAAGAACTGGTTACTGGTGAATACGTCACAAAGCTGGTTACTGGCGAACCCGGTGTGGAGCTGGTTACTGGTGAACACGGCGTGGATCTGGTTACTGGTGAACAGAGCACGGAACTGATTAATGTTGAACACGGCATGGAGCTGGTTACTGGTGAACGCGGCGTGGAGCTGTTTACTGGTGAACACAGTGTGGAGCTGATTACTGGTGAACACGGCGTGGAGCTGGTTACTGGTGAACACGGTGAGGAGCTGGTAACTGGTGAACAAGGCACGGAGCTGGTTACCGGTGAACACGGTGAGGAGCTGGTTACTTGTGAATACGGCACAGAGCTGGTTACTGGCGAACACGGTGTTAAGCTGGTTTCTGGTGAACACGGCATGGATCTGGTTACTGGTGAACAGAGCACCGAACTGGTTACTGGTGAACACGGCATGGAGCTGGTTACTGGTAAATGCGGAATGGAGGTGGTTATTGGTGAAGTCGGCATGGAGCTGCTTACTGATGTACACGGCACAGAGCTTGTTACTGGCGAACACAGGGCGTAGCTGGTTACTGGTGAAGACAGCACGAAGCTGGTTACTGCTGAAAAGACGCGGAGCTGGTTAATGGCGCGTGCAGTGTGGAGCGATTTAATGGTGATAACGGCAAGGAGCTGGTTACTGGCGAACACGGCACAGAGCTGGTTACTGTTGAACACGGCATGCAGCTGGTTACTGGTGAACACGGCGTGGAGCTGGTTACTGGTGAACACGGCGTGGAGCTGGTTACTGTCGAACACAGTGTGGAGCTGGTTACTGGTGATCAGGACACGGAGCTGGTTACTGCTGAACACAGCGCGGAGCTGGTTACTGGTGAACAGAGTGTGGAGTGGTTACTGGTTAAGATGGCACGGAGCTTGTTATTGGTGAACACGACGCGGAGCTGTTTACTGGTGAACACAGTTGTGGTGCTGGTCACTGGTGAACACGGCGTGGATCTGTTTACTGGTGAACAGAGCACGGACCAAGTTACTGTTGATCACGGCTTGGAGCTAGTTACTGGTGAACGCGGCGTGGAGCTGGTTAATGCTGAACGCGGCGTGGAGCTGGTTTCGGGTAAACACGGCGTGCAGCTACTTACTGGTGAACATGGCACAGAGAAGGTTACTGGCGAACACGGGGCGTGGCGGGTTATTGGTGAACAGAGTGTGGAGCTGGATACTCGTGAACACGGCGTGGAGCTGGTTATTGGCAAATGCGATGTGGAGCTGGTTACTGGTGATCACGGCACGGAACTGGTTACTGGCAAACACGGCATGGAGTTGATTACTGGCAAAACCGGCGTGGAGATGGTTACTGGTGAACATGGCATGGAGCTGGTTACTGGTGAACATGGCACGGAGCTGGTGACTGGTGAAAACGGCACGGAGCTGGTTACTGTTGAACACGGCATGGAGCTGGTTACTGGTGAACACGGCATGGAGCTGGGTACTGGTGAACACGGCGCGTAGCGGGTTACTGGTGAACACGGTGTGGAGCTGGTTACTGGTGAACACAGTGTGGAGCTGGTTACTGGTGAACACGGCACAGAGCTGGTTACTGGTGAACACAGTGTGGAACTGGTTACTGGTGAACACGGCATGGAGCTGGTTACTTGCAAACATGGCATGGAGCTGATTACTGGCAAAACCGGCGTGTAGACGGTTACTGGTAAACATGCCATGGAGCTGGTTATTGGTGAACATAGCACAGAGCTGGTTACTGGTGAACCCGGTGAGGAGCTGGTTACTGGTGAACACGGCGTGGAATTGGTTATTGTCAAACGCGATGTGGAGCTGGTTACTGGTGAACATGGCACGGAGCTGGTTACTGGCAAACACGGCATGGAGCTGATTACTGGCAAACGCGATGTGGAGCTGTTTACTCGTGAACACGGCACGGAGCTGGTTCCTGGCAAACACGGCATGGAGCTGATTACTGGCAAACGCAGCGTGGAGATAGTTACTGGTGAACATGGCATGGAGCTGGTTACTGGCGAACACAGTAAGGAGCTGGTTACTGGTGAAAACGGCGTTGAGCTGGTTACTGGTGAACACGGCACGCAGCTGGTTACTGGTGAACACAGTGAGGAGCTTATTACTGGTGAATATGGCACGGAGCTGGTTACTGGCGAACAGGGTGTGGAGCTGGTTACTGGTGAACACGGCGTGGATTTGGTTACAGGTGAACAGAGCACTGAACTGGTTACTGGTGAACATGGTGCGCAGCTGGTTACTGGTGAAAACACTGAGGAGCTGGTTACTGGTGAACACGGCACGGAGCTGGTTACTGGTGAACACGGTGAAGAGCTGGTTGCTGGTGAATACGGCACGGATCTGGTTTCTGGCGAACACGGTGTGGAGCTGGTTACTGGGGAACACGGCGTGCATCTAGTTACAGGTGAACAGAGCACAGAACTGGTTACGGGTGGACACAGTTGTGATGCTGGTTGCTGGCGAACACGTCGTGGATCTGGTTATTGGAGAACAGAGCACGAAGCAGGTTACTGTTGATCACGGCTTGGAGCTGGTTACTGGTGAACCCGGTGAGGAGCTGGTTACAGGTGAACACGGAGTGGAGCTGGTTACTGGTGAACATGGCGTGGATCAGGTTACTGGTGAACAGAGCGCGGAACTGGTTAATGTTGAACACGGCATGGAACAGGTTACTGGTGAACACGGTGTGGAGCTGGTTACTAGTGAACACGGCGCGGAGCTGGTTACTGCTGAACACAGTGTGGAGCTGGATAATGGTGAACACGGCGTGGAGCTGGTTATTGGCAAACGTGATGTGGAGCTGGTTACTGGTGAACACGGCATGGAGCTGGACAATGCTGAATGCGGCGTGGAGCTGGTTTCGGGTGAACGCGGCGTGGAGCTACTTACTGGTGAACACGGCATAGAGCTGGTTACTGGCGAACACGGGTCGTAGCGGGTTACTGGTGAACACAGTGTGGATCTGGATAATGGTGAACATGGCGTGGAGCTGGTTACTGGCAAACACCGCATGGAGCTGATTACTGGCAAACGCGGCGTGGAGATGCTTACTGGTGAACATGCCACGGAGCTGGTTACTGGTGAACACGGCGTGGAGCTGGTTACTGGTGAACACAGTGAGGAGCTGGTTACTGGTGAACAGGGCACGGAGTTGGTTGCTGGTGAACACGGTGAGGAGCTGATTACTGGTGAACACGGCGCGGAGTTGGTTACTGGCGAACACAGTTTGGAGCTGGTTACTGGTGAACGTGGCAAAGAGCTGGTTACTGGAGAACACAGTGTGGAGCTGGTTACTGGTGAACACGGCACAGAGCTGCTTACTAGTGAACGCGACGTGCAACTGGTTAATGCTGGACGCGGCGTGGAGCTGGTTTCGGGTGAACGCGGCGTGGAGCTACTTACTGGTGAACACGGCACAGAACTGGTTACTGGTGAACACAGCATGGAGCTGGTTACTGGCAAGCATGGCATGGAGCTGATTACTGGCAAACGTGGCGTGGAGATGTTTACTGGTGAACATGGCACGGAGCTGGTTACTGGTGAAAATGGCGTGGAGCTGGTTACTGGCGAACACAGTGAGGAGCTGGTTACTGGTGAATACGGCACGGAGCTGGTTAGAGGTGAACAAGGTGAAGAACTGGTTACTGGTGAATACGTCACGAAGCTGGTTACTGGCGAACCCGGTGTGGAGCTGGTTACTGGTGAACACGGCGTGGATCTGGTTACTGGTGAACAGAGCACGGAACTGATTAATGTTGAACACGGCATGGAGCTGGTTACTGGTGAACGCGGCGTGGAGCTGTTTACTGGTGAACACAGTGTGGAGCTGATTACTGGTGAACACGGCGTGGAGCTGGTTACTGGTGAACACGGTGAGGAGCTGGTAACTGGTGAACAGGGCACAGAGCTGGTTACCGGTGAACACGGTGAGGAGCTGGTTACTTGTGAATACGGCACAGAGCTGGTTACTGGCGAACACGGTGTTAAGCTGGTTTCTGGTGAACACGGCATGGATCTGGTTACTGGTGAACAGAGCACCGAACTGGTTACTGGTGAACACGGCGTGGAGCTGGTTACTGGTAAATGCGGAATGGAGGTGGTTATTGGTGAAGTCGGCGTGGAGCTGCTTACTGATGTACACGGCACAGAGCTTGTTACTGGCGAGCACGGGGCGTAGCTGGTTACTGGTGAAGACAGCACGAAGCTGGTTACTGCTGAAAAGACGCGGAGCTGGTTAATGGCGCGTGCAGTGTGGAGCGATTTAATGGTGATTGGCACGGAGCTGGTTACTGGCGAACACAGTGTGTAGCTGGTTACTGGTGAACACGGCACAGAGCTGGTTACTGTTGAACACGGCATGCAGCTGGTTACTGGTGAACACGGCGTGGAGCTGGTTACTGGTGAACACAGCGTGGAGCTGGTTACTGTCGAACACAGTGTGGAGCTGGTTACTGGTGATCACGACACAGAGCTGGTTACTGCTGAACACAGCGCGGATCTGGTTACTGGTGAACAAAGTGTGGAGTGGTTACTGGTTAAGATGGCACGGAGCTTGTTATTGGTGAACACGACATGGAGCTGTTTACTGGTGAACACAGTTGTGGTGCTGGTCACTGGCGAACACGGCGTGGATCTGTTTACTGGTGAACAGAGCACGGACCTAGTTACTGTTGATCACGGCTTGGAGCTAGTTACTGGTGAACGCGGCGTGGAGCTGGTTAATGCTGAATGCGGCGTGGAGCTGGTTTCGGGTGAACACGGCGTGCAGCTACTTACTGGTGAACACGGCACAGAGCTGGTTACTGGCGAACACGGGGCGTGGCGGGTTATTGGTGAACAGAGTGTGGAGCTGGATACTGGTGAACACGGCATGGAGCTGGTTATTGGCAAACGCGATGTGGATCTGGTTACTGGTGATCACGGCACAGAGCTGGTTACTGGCAAACACGGCATGGAGCTGATTACTGGCAAAACCGGCGTGGAGATGGTTACTGGTGAACATGGCACGGAGCTGGTTACTGGTGAAAACGGCACGGAGCTGGTTACTGTTGAACACGGCATGGAGCTGGTTACTGGTGAACACAGCGCGGAGCTGGTTACTGGTGAACACAGTGTGGAGCTGGTTACTGGTGAACATGGCACAGAGCTGTTTACTGGTGAACACAGTGTGGAGCTGGTTACTGGTGAACACAGTGTGGAGTTGGTTAATTGCAAACATGGCATGGAGCTGATTACTGGCAAAACCAGCGTCAAGAAGGTTACTGGTGAACATGGCATGGAGCTGGTTATTGGTGAACATAGCACAGAGCTGGTTACTGTTGAAAACGGAGTGGAGATGGTTACTGGTGAACCCGGTGAGGAGATGGTTACTGGTGAACATGGCACGGAGCTGGTTACTGGTGAACACGGCGTGGAGATGGTTACTGGTGAACATGGCAGGGAGCTGGTTACTGATGAACATGGCATGGAGCTGGTTACATGTGAACACAGCGTGAAGCTGGGTAGTGGTGAACACAGTGAGGAGCTGGTTACTGGTGAACACGGCATGGAGCTGGTTACTGGTGAACATGGCACAGAGCTGTTTACTGGTGAACACAGTGTGGAGCTTTTTACTGGTGAACACGGCATGGAGCTGGTTACTTGTAAACATGGCATGGAGCTGATTACTGGCAAAACCAGCGTGGAGAAGGTTACTGGTGAACATGGCATGGAGCTGGTTATTGGTGAACATAGCACAGAGCTGGTTACTGTTGAAAACGGCGTGGAGCTGGTTACTGGTGAACCCGGTGAGGAGATGGTTACTGGTGAACACGGCACGGAGCTGGTTACTGGTGAACACGGCGTGGACATGGTTACTGATGAACATGGCATGGAGCTGGTTACATGTGAACACGGCGTGAAGCTGGGTAGTGGTGAAAACAGTGAGGAGCTGGTTACTGGTGAACACAGCATGGAGCTGGTTAATGGTGAACACGGTGAGGAGATGGTTAATGGTGAATACGGCATGGAGCTGGTTACTGGCGAACACGGTGTGGAGCTGGTTGCTGGTGAATACGGCGTGGATCTGGTTACTGGTGAACAGAGCACCGAACTGGTTACTGGTGAACATGGCATGGAGCTGGTTACTGGTGAACACGGGGCGTAGCTGGTTACTGGTGAAGACGGCACGAAGCTGGTTACTGCTGAACACGGCGCGGAGCTGGTTACTGGCGCACGCAGCGCGGAGCAATTGACTGGTGATAACGGCTCGGAGCTGGTTACTAGCGAACACAGTGTGGAGCTGGTTACTGGTGAACACGGCACAGAGCTGGTTACTGTTGAACACGGCATGGAGCTGGATACTGGTGAACACGGCGCGGAGCTGGTTACTTGTGAACACGGTGCGGACCTGTTTACTGGTGAATACGGCGCGGAACTGGTTACTGGTGAACACTGCGCAGAGCTGGTTACTGGTGAACACAGTGTAGAGCTGGTTACTGGTGAACATGGCTCAGAGCTGGTTACTGGAGAACACAGTGTGGAGCTGGTGGCTCGAGAATATGGCACAGAGCTGGTTACTGGTGAACAGAGCACGGAGCTGGTTTCTGGTGAAAACAGTTGTGGTGCTGGTTACTGGTGAAAGCGGCGTGGATCTGGTTAATGCTGGACGCGGTTTGGAGCTGGTTTCGGGTTAACACGGCGTGGAGCTACTTACTGGTGAACACGGCACAGAGCTGGTTCCTGGCGAACACTGGGCGTAGTGGGTTACTGGTGAACAGAGTGTGGAGCTGGATACTGGTGAACACGGCGTGGAGCTGGTTGTTGGCAAACGAGATGTGGAGCTGGTTACTGGTGAACGCGGCGTGGATCTGGTTACAGGTGAACAGAGCACCGAACTGGTTACTGGTGAACACAGCATGGAGCTGGTTACTGGTGAATGCGGCGTGAAGCTGGTTACTGGTGAAGGCGGCATGCAGATGCTTACTGGTGAAGACGGCACAGAGCTTGTTACTGGCATACACGGGGCGTAGATGGATACTGGTGAATACGGCACAAAGCTGGTTACTGCTGAACACGGCGCAGAGCTGGTTACTGGCGCACGCATCGCGGAACGACTTACTGGTGATAACGGCATGGAGCTGGTTACTGGCGAACACAGTGTGGAGCTGGTAACTGGTGAACACGGCACGGAGCTGGTTACTGTTGAAAACGGCATGGAGTTAGTTACTGCTGAACACAGTGTGGAGCTGGATACTGGTGAACACGGCGTGGAGCTGGTTATTGGCAAACGTGATGTGGAGCTGGTTACTGGTGAACACGGCACGGAGCTGGTTACTGGCAAACACGGCATGGAGCTGATTACTGGCAAACCTGGTGTGGAGATTGTAACTGGTGATCATGGCATGGAGCTGGTCAATGGTGAACATGGCACGGAGCTAGTTACTGGTGAACACGGCGTGCATCTGGTTACTGGTGAACAGAGCACCGAACTGGTTACTGGTGAACACAGCAATGTGCTGGTTACTGGTGAATTCGGCATGGAGGTGCTTACTGGTTAACACGGCACAGAACATGTTACTGGCGAACACGGGGTGTAGCTGGTTACTGTAGAAGACGGCATGAAGCTGGTTACTGCTGAACACGGCGAGGAGCTGGTTACTGGCGCATGCAGCGCGGAGCGATGTACTGGTGATAACGGCACAGAGCTGGTTACTGGCGAACACAGTGTGGAGCTGGTTACTGGTGAACATGGCAAGGAGCTGGTTACTGGTGAACACGGCGCGGAGCAGGTTACTGGCGAACACAGTGTTTAGCTGGTTACTGGTGAACACGGCGTGGAGCTGGTTACTGTCGAACACAGTGTGGAGCTGGTTACTGGTGAACACGGCGTGGAGCTGGTTACTCCTGAACACAGCGCGGAGCTGGTTACTGGTGAACAGAGTGTGGAGTGGTTACTGGTTAAGATGGCACGGAGCTTGTTATTGGTGAACATGACGCGGAGCTGTTTACTGGTGAACACAGTTGTGGTGCTGGTCACTGGTGAACACAGCGTGGATCTGTTTACTGGTGAACAGAGCACGGACCAAGTTACTGTTGATCACGGCTTGGAGCTAGTTACTGGTGAACGCGGCGTGGAGCTGGTTAATGCTGAATGCGGCGTGGAGCTGGTTTCGGGTGAACACGGCGTGCAGCTACTTACTGGTGAACATGGCACAGATCTGGTTACTGGCGAACACGGGGCGTGGCGGGTTATTGGTGAACAGAGTGTGGAGCTGGATACTGGTGAACACGGCGTGGAGCTGGTTATTGGCAAACGCGATGTGGAGCTGGTTACTGGTGATCACGGCACGGAGCTGGTTACTGGCAAACACAGCATGGAGTTGATTACTGGCAAAACCGGCGTGGAGATGGTTACTGGTGAACATGGCATGGAGCTGGCTACTGGTGAACATGGCACGGAGCTGGTGACTGGTGAAAACGGCACAGAGCTGGTTACTGTTGAACATGGCATGGAGCTGGTTACTGGTGAACACGGCATGGAGCTGGGTACTGGTGAACACGGCGTGTAGCGGGTTACTGGTGAACACGGTGTGGAGCTGGTTACTGGTGAACACAGTGTGGAGCTGGTTACTGGTGAACATGGCATGGAGCTGGTTACTTGCAAACATGGCATGGAGCTGATTACTGGCAAAACCGGCGTGTAGACGGTTACTGGTAAACATGGCATGCAGCTGGTTATTGGTGAACATAGCACAGAGCTGGTTACTGTTGAAAACGGCGTGGAGCTGGTTACTGGTGAACCCGGTGAGGAGCTGGTTACTGGGGAACACGGCACGGAGCGGGTTACTGGTAAACACTGCGTGGAGATGGTTACTGATGAACACGGCATGTAGCTGGTTACTAATGAACATGGCATGGAGCTGGTTACAGGTGAACACGGCGTGAAGCTTGGTAGTGGTGAACACAGTGAGGAGCTGGTTACTGGTGAACACGGCATGGAGTTGGTTACTGGTGAACACGGTGAGGAGATGGTTAATGGTGAACATGGCACTGAGCTGGTTACTGGAGAACACAATGTGGAGCTGGTGACGGGTGAATACGGCACGGAGCTGGTTACTGGTGAACACAGCGCGGAGCTGGTTACTGATGAAAACAGTTGTGGTGCAGGTTAATGGTGAAAACGGCGTGGATCTGGTTTCTGATGAACAGAGCACGGAGCTGGTTAATGTTGATCATGGCTTGCAGCTGGTTACTGGTGAACGCGGCGTGGAGCTGGTTAATGCTGGACGCGGTGTGGAGCTGGTTTCGCGTTAACGCGGCGTGGAGCTACTTACTGGTGAACACGGCACAGAGCTGGTTACTGGCGAACACGGGGCCTAGTGGGTTACTGGTGAACAGAGTGTGGAGCTGGATACAGGTTAACACGGCGTGGAGCAGGTTATTGGCAAACGCGATGTGGAGCTGGTTACTGGTGAACACGGCACGGAGCTGGTTACTGGCAAACACGGCATGGAGCTGATTACTGGCAAACGCGGCATGGAGATGGTTACTGGAGAACATGGCATGGAGCTGGTTACTGGCAAACACAGTGAGGATCTGGTTACTGGTGAACATGGCACAGAGCTGGTTACTGGAGAACACAGTGTGGAGTTGGTGACTGGTGAATACGGCACGGAGCTGGTTACTGGTGAACACAGAGCGGAGCTGGTTACTGGTGAAAACAGTTGTGGTGCTGGTTACTGGTGAACACGGCGTGGATCTGGTTACTGATGAACAGAGCACGGAGCTGGTTACTGTTGATCATGGCTTGCAGCTGGTTACTGGTGAATGCGGCGTGGAGCTGGTTAATGCTGGACGCGGTGTGGAGCTGGTTTCGGGTTAACGCGGCGTGGAGCTACTTACTGGTGAACACGGCACAGAGCTGGTTACTGGCGAATACGGGGCGTAGTGTGTTACTGGTGAACAGAGTGTGGAGCTGGATACTGGTCAACATGGCGTGGAGCTGGTTACTGGCAAACACGGCATGGAGCTGAGTACTGGCAAATGCGGCGTGGAGATGGTTACTGGTGAACATGGCATGGAGCTGATTACTGGCGAACACAGTGAGGAGCTGGTTACTGGTGAAAACTGCGTTGAGCTGGTTACTGGTGAACGCGGCGTGGAGCTGGTTAATGCTGGACGCTTTGTGGAGCTGGTTTCGGGTTAACGCGGCATGGAGCTACTTACTGGTGAACACGGCACAGAGCTGGTTACTGGCAAACACGGGGCATAGTGTGTTACTGGTGAACAGAGTGTGGAGCTGGATACTGGTTAACACGGCGTGGAGCTGGTTACTGGCAAACACGGCATGGAGCTGATTACTGGCAAACGCGGTGTGGAGATGGTTACTGGTGAACATGGCATGGAGCTGGTTACTGGCCAACACAGTGAGGAGCTGGTTACTGGTGAAAACGGCGTTGAGCTGGTTACTGGTGAACACAGTGAGGAGCTGGTTACTGGTGAACACCGCACGCAGCTGGTTACTGGTGAACACGGTGAGGAGCTGGTTACTGGTGAATATGGCACGGAGCTGGTTACTGGCGAACAGGGTGTGGAGCTGGTTACTGGTGAACACGGCGTGGATCTGGTTACAGGTGGACAGAGCACCGAACTGGTTACTGGTGAACACAGCATGGAGCTGGTTACTGGTGAATGCGGCGTGGAGCTGGTTACTGGTGAAGGCGGCGTGCAGATGCTTACTGGTGAAGACGGCACAGAGCTTGTTACTGGCATACACGGGGCGTAGATGGATACTGGTGAATACGGCACAATGCTGGTTACTGCTGAACACGGCGCAGAGCTGGTTACTGGCGCAAGCATCGCGGAACGACTTACTGGTGATAAAGGCACGGAGCTGGTTACTGGCGAACACAGTGTGGAGCTGGTAACTGGTGAACATGGCACGGTGCTGGTTACTGTTGAACACGGCGCAGAGCTGGTTACTGGTGAACACAGTGCGGAGCAGGTTATTGGCAAACGCGATGTGGAGCTGGTTACTGGTGATCACGGCACGGAGCTGGTTACTGGCAAACACGGCATGGAGCTGACTACTGGCAAATGCGGCGTGGAGATGGTTACTGGTGAACATGGCACGGAGCTGGTTACTGGTGAAAACGGCGTGGAGCTGGTTACTGGTGAACACAGTGAGGAGCTGGTTACTGGTGAAAACGGCACGGAGCTGGTTACTGGTGAACACGGTGAGGAGCTGGTTACTGGTGAACATGGCGTGGATCTGGTTACTGGTGAACAGAGCACCGAACTGGTTACTGGTGAACATGGCATGGAGCTGGTTACTGGTGAATGCGGCGTGCAGCTGTTTACTGGTGAAGGCGGTGTGCAGATGCTTACTGGTGACCACACAGGGAGCTTGTTACTGGCGAACACGGGGCATAGCTGGTTACTGGTGAACACAGTGAGGAGCTGGTAAATGGTGAACACAGCACGGAGTTGGTTACTGGTGAACAGAGCATGGAGATGGTTACTGGCGAACACAGTGTGGAGCTGGTTACTGGTGAACACGGCTTGGAGCTGGGTACTGGTGAACACGGCGCGGAGCTGGTTACTGGTGAACACAGTGTAGAGCTGTATACTGGTGAACATGGCACAGAGCTGGTTACTTGTGAACACGGCGCGGAGCTGGTTACTGGGGAACACGGTGTGGAGCTGCTTACTGGTGAACATGGCACAGAGCTGGTTACTGGTGAACACAGTGTGGAGCTGGTTACTGGTGAACACAGTGTGGAGCTGCTTACTGGTGAACATGGCACAGAGCTGGTTACTGGTGAACACAGTGTGGAGCTGGTTACTGGTGAACACGGCATGGAGCTGGTTACTTGCAAACATGGCATGGAGCTGATTACTGGCAAAACCGGCATGGAGACGGTTACTGGTGAACATGGCATGGAGCTGGTTATTGGTGAACTTAGCACAGAGCAGGTTACTGTTGAAAACGGCGTGGAGCTGGTTACTGGTGAAACCGGTGAGGAGCTGGTTACTGGTGAACACGGCACGGAGCTGGTTACTGGTGAACACATTGTGGAGCTGGTTACTGGTGAACATGGCACAGAGCTGGTTACTGGAGAGCACAGTGTGGAGCTGGTTACTGGTGAACATGGCATGGAGCTGGTTACTGGCAAACACGGCATGGAGCTGATTACTGGCAAACGCGGCGTGGAGATGGTTACTGGTGAACATGGCATGGAGCTGGTTACTGGCGAACACAGTGAGGAGCTGGTTACTGGTGAAAACGGCATTGAGCTGGTTACTGGTGAACACAGTGAGGAGCTGGTTACTGGTGAACACGGCATGCAGCTGGTTACTTTTGAATTCGGTGAGGAGCTGGTTAGTGGTGAACACAGTGTAGAGTGGTTTCTGGTGAAGACGGCACGGAGCTTGTTATTGGTGAACACAACGCGGAGCTGGATACTGGTGAACACAGTGAGGAGATGGTTACTGGTGAACAGGGCATGGAGCTGGTTACTGGCGAACATGGGGTGTAGCTGGTTACTGGTGAAGACGGTGGGAAGCTGGTTACTGCTCAACACTGCACGGAGCTGGTTACTGGCGCACGCAGCACGGAGCTGGTTACTGCTGAACACGGCACAGAGCTGGTTACTGGTGAACACGGCATGGAGCTTGTCACTGGTGAACACGGTGCGGAGCTGGTTACTGGTGAACACGGCGCCGAGCTGGTTACTGGTGAACACTGCACGGAGCTGGTTACTGGTGAACACAGTGTGGAGCTGGTCACTGGTGAACATGGCACAGAGCTTGTTACTGGAGAACACAGTGTGGAGCTGGTGACTGGTGAATACGGCACGGAGCTGGTTACTCGTGAACATGGCATGGAGCTGGTTACTGGCGAACACAGTGAAGAGCTGGTTACTGGTGAAAACGGCGTTGAGCTGGTTACTGGTGAACACAGTGAGGAGCTGGTTACTGGTGAACACGGCACGCAGCTGCTTACTGGTGAACACGGTGAGGAGCTGGTTAGTGGTGAACACAGTGTAGAGTGGTTTCTGGTGAAGACGGCACGGAGCTTGTTATTGGTGAACACAACGCGGAGCTTTATACTGGTGAACACAGTGAGGAGATGGTTACTGGTGAACAGGGCATGGAGCTGGTTACTGGTGAACATGGTGAGGAGATGGTTACTGGTGAACACGGCGCCGAGCTGGTTACTGGGGAACACTGCACGGAGCTGGTTAGTGGTGAACACAGTGTGGAGCTGGTTACTGGAGAACACAGTGTGGACCTGGTGACTGGTGAATACGGCACGGAGCTGGTTACTCGTGAACAAGGCATGGAGCTGGTTACTGGCGAACACAGTGAGGAGCTGGTTACTGGTGAAAACGGCGTTGAGCTTGTTACTGGTGAACACAGTGAGGAGCTGGTTACTGGTGAACACGGCACGCAGCTGTTTACTGGTGAACACGGTGAGGAGCTGGTTAGTGGTGAACACAGTGTAGAGTGGTTTCTGGTGAAGACGGCACGGAGCTTGTTATTGGTGAACACAACGCAGAGCTTTATACTGGTGAACACAGTGAGGAGATGGTTACTGGTGAACAGGGCATGGAGCTGGTTACTGGTGAACATGGTGAGGAGATGGTTACTGGTGAATACGGCATGGAGCTGGTTACTGGCGAACACGGTGTGGAGCTGGTTACTGGTGAACATGGCGTGGATCTGGTTACTGGTGAACAGAGCATCGAACTGGTTAAAGGTGAACACGGCATGGAGCTGGTTACTGGCGAACATGGGGTGTCGCTGGTTACTGGTGAAGACGGCGGGAAGCTGGTTACTGCTCAACACTGCGCGGAGCTGGTTACTGGCGCACGCAGCACGGAGCTGGTTACTGTTGAACACGGCACAGAGCAGGTTACTGGTGAACACGGCATGGAGCTGGTCACTGGTGAACACTGTGCGGAGCTGGTTACTGGTGAACATGGCACAGAGCTCGTTACTGGTGAACACAGTGTGGAGCTGGTGACTAGTGAATACGGCACGGAGCTGGTTACTGGTGAACACGGCGTGGATCTGGTTACTGGTGAAAACAGTTGTGCTGCTGGTTACTGGTGAACACAGTGTGGAGCTGGTAACTGGTGAACACGGCACGGTGCTGGTTACTGGTGAAGACGACACGGAGATGGTTACTGGTGAACACAGTGTGGAGCTGGTTACTGGTGAAGACTGCAAGGAGCTGGTTACTGTTGAATACGGTGAGGAGCTGGTTACGGGTGAATACGGCATGGAGCTGGTTACTAGCGAACACGGTGTGGAGCTGGTTACTGGTGAACATGGCTTGGATCTGGTTACTGGTGAACAGAGCACCGAACTGCTTACTGGTGAACACGGCGTGGAGCTGGTTAATGGTGAATGCGGCTTGGAGCTGGATACTGGTGAATGCGGCGCGGAGCTGGTTACTTGTGAACACGGTGCGGAGATGGTTACTGGTGAACACAGTGTGGAGCTGGTTACTGGTGAACATGGCACGGAGCTGGTTACTGGTGAACACGGCGTGGAGCTGGTTAGTGGTGAACACAGTGTAGAGTGGTTACTGGTGAAGCCGGCACGGAGCTTGTTATTGGTGAACACAACGCGGAGCTGGATACTGGTGAACACAGTGAGGAGCTGGTTAATGGTGAACAAGGCACGGAGCTGGTTACTGGTGAACATGGTGAGGAGATGGTTACTGGTGAATACGGCACAGAGCTGGTTACTGGCGAACACGGTGTGGAACTGGTTACTGGTGAACATGGCATGGATCTGGTTACTGGTGAACAGAGGACCGAACTGGTTAAAGGTGAACACGGCATGGAGCTGGTTACTGGTGAATATGGCACGGAGCTGGTTACAGGCGAACACGGTGTGGAGCTGGTTACTGGTGAACATGGCGTGGATCTGGTTACTGGTGAACAGAGCACCGAACTGGTTACTGGTGAACACGGCATGGAGCTGGTTACTGGCGAACATGGGGCATAGCTGGTTACTGGTGAAGACGGCTGGAAGCTGGTTACTGCTCAACACTGCGCGGAGCTGGTGACTGGCGCACGCAGCACGGAGCTGGTTACTGGTGAACACGGCACAGAGCTGGTTACTGTTGAACACCGCATGGAGCTGGTCACTGGTGAACACGGTGCGGAGCTGGTTACTGGTGAACACGGCGCCAAGCTGGTTACTGGTGAACACTGCGCGGAGCTGGTTACTGGTGAACACAGTGTGGAGCTGGTTACTGGTGAACATGGCACAGAGCTGGTTACTGGAGAACACAGTGTGGAGCGGGGAGACTGGTGAATACGGCACGGAGCTGGTTACTGGTGAACACGGCGCGGAGCTGGTTACTGGTGAAAACAGTTGTGGTGCTGGTTACTGGTGAACACGGCGTGGATCTGGATACTGATGAACAGAGCACGGAGCTGGTTACTGTTGATCATGGCTTGCAGCTGGTTACTGGTGAACGCGGCGTGGAGCTGGTTAATGCTGGACGCGGTGTGAAGCTGTTTTCGGGTTAACGCGGCGTGGAGCTACTTACTGGTGAACACGGCACAGAGCTGGTTACTGGCGATCACGGGGCGTAGCGGGTTACTGGTGAACAGAGTGTGGAGCTGGATACTGGTGAACACGGCGTGGACCTGGTTATTGGCAAACGCGATGTGGAGCTGGTTACTGGTGAACACGGCACGGAGCTGGTTACTGGCAAACACGGCATGGAGCTGATTACTTGCAAACACGGCGTGGAGATGGTTACTGGTGACCATGGCATGGAGCTGGTTACTGGCGAACACAGTGAGGAGCTGGTTACTGGTGAAAACGGCGTTGAGCTGGTTACTGGTGAACACGGTGAGGAGCTTGTTACTGATGAATATGGCACGGAGCTGATTACTGGCGAACAGGGTGTGGAGCTGGTTACTGGTGAACACGGCGTGGATCTGGTTACAGGTGAACAGAGCACCGAACTGGTTACTGGTGAACACAGCATGGAGCTGGTTACTGGTGAATGCGGCGTGGAGCTGGTTACTGGTGAAGGCGGCGTGCAGATGCTTACTGGTGAAGACGGCACAGAGCTTGTTACTGGCAAACACGGGGCATAGATGGATACTGGTGAATACGGCACAAAGCTGGTTACTGCTGAACACGGCGCAGAGCTGGTTACTGGCGCACGCATCGCGGAACGACTTACTGGTGATAACGGCACGGAGCTGGTTACTGGCGAACACAGTGTGGAGCTGGTAACTGGTGAACACGGCACGAAGCTGGTTCCTGTTGAACACGGCATGGAGCTGGTTACTGGTGAACACGGCGCAGAGCTGGTTACTGGTGAACACGGCGTGGATCTGGTTACAGGTGAACAGAGCACCGAACTGGTTACTGGTGAACACAGCATGGAGCTGGTTACTGGTGAATGCGGCGTGGAGCTGGTTACTGGTGAAGGCGGCGTGCAGATGCTTACTGGTGAATACGGCACAAAGCTGGTTACTGCTGAACACGGCGCAGAGCTGGTTACTGGCGCACGCATCGCGGAACGACTTACTGGTGATAACGGCACGGAGCTGGTTACTGGCGAACACAGTGTGGAGCTGGTAACTGGTGAACACGGCACGAAGCTGGTTCCTGTTGAACACGGCATGGAGCTGGTTACTGGTGAACACGGCGCAGAGCTGGTTACTGGTGAACACGGCGCGGAGCTGGGTACTGGTGAACACGGCGCGGAGCTGGTTACTGGTGAACACGGTGCAGAGCTGGTTACTGGCGAACACAGTGTGGAGCTGGTTACTGTTGAACATGGCACAGAGCTGGTTACTGGTGAACACAGTGCGGAGCTGGTTACTGGGGAACACGGCACGGAGCTGGTTACTGGTGAACACGGCACGGAGATGTTTACTGGTGAACACAGTGTGGAGCTGGTTACTGTTGAATACGGTGAGGAGCTGGTTACGGGTGAATACGGCATGGAGCTTATTACTCGCGAACACGGTGTGGAGCTGGTTACTGGTGAACAGAGCACCGAACTGCTTACTGGTGAACACGGCGTGGAGCTGGTTAATGGTGAATGCGGCTTGGAGCAGGATACTGGTGAACATGGCGTGGAGCTGGTTACTGGTGAACACGGCGTGGATCTGGTTACTGATGAACAGAGCACGGAGCTGGTTACTGTTGATCATGGCTTGCAGCTGGTTACTGGTGAACACGGCGTGAAGCTGGTTAATGCAGGACGCGATGAGGAGCTGGTTTCGGGTTAACGCGGCGTGGAGCTACTTACTGGTGAACACAGCACAGAGATGGTTACTGGCGAACACGGGGCGTAGCGGGTTACTGGTGAACAGAGTGTGGAGCTGGTTACTGGTGAACACGGCGTGGAGCTGGTTACTGGCAAACGCGATGTGGAGCTGTTTACTCGTGAACACGGCACGGAGCTTGTTACTGGCGAACACAGGGCGTAGCTGGTTACTGGTGAACACAGTGAGGAGCTGGTAAATGGTGAACACAGCACGGAGTTGGTTACTGGTGAACAAAGCACGGAGTTGGTTACTGGCAAACACAGTGTGGAGCTGGTTATTGATGAACATGGCTCGGAGCTGGTTACTGGTGAACACGGCGTGGAGCTGGTTAGTGGTGAACACAGTGTAGAGTGGTTACTGGTGAAGATGGCACGGAGCTTGTTATTGGTGAACACAACACGGAGCTGGATACTGGTGAACACAGTGAGGAGCTGGTTACTGGTGAACAAGGCACGGAGCTGGTTACTGGTGAACATGGTGAGGATATGGTTACTGGTGAATACGGCACGGAGCTGGTTACAGGTGAACACGGTGTGGAGCTGGTTACTGGTGAACATGGCGTGGATCTGGTTACTGGTGAACAGAGCACCGAACTGGTTACTGGTGAACATGGCATGGAGCTGGTTATTGGCGAACACGGGGCATAGCTGGTTACTGGTGAAGACGGCAAAAAGCTGGTTACTGCTGAACATGGCGCGGAGCTGGGTACTGGTGATCACGGCACGGAGCTGGTTACTGGCAAACATGGCATGGAGCTGATTACAGGCAAACGCGGCGTGGAGATGGTTACTGGTGAACATGGCATGGAGCTGGTTACTGGTGAACATGGCACGGAGCTGGTTACTGGTGAAAACGGCGTGGAGCTGGTTACTGGTGAACACAGTGAGGAGCTGGTTACTGGTGAAAACGGCACGGAGCTGGTTACTGGTGAACACGGTGAGGAGCTGGTTACTGGTGAACACGACGTGGATCTGGTTACTGGTGAACAGAGCACCGAACTGGTTACTGGTGAACACGGCATTGAGCTGGTTACTGGTGAATGCGGCGTGGAGCTGTTTACTGGTGAAGGCGGAGTGCAGATGCTTACTGGTGAACACAACAGGGAGCTTGTTACTGGCGAAACGGGGCGTAGCTGGTTACTGGTGAACACAGTGAGGAGCTGGTAAATGGTGAACACAGCACGGAGTTGGTTACTGGTGAACAGAGCACAGAGTTGGTTACTGGCGAACACAGTGTGGAGCTGGTTACAGGTGAACATGGCTTGGAGCTGGTTACTGGTGAACACGGCGTGGAGCTGGTTAGTGGTGAACACAGTGTAGAGTGGTTACTGGTGAAGATGGCACGGAGCTTGTTATTGGTGAACACAACACGGAGCTGGATACTGGTGAACACAGTGAGGAGCTGGTTACTGGTGAACAAGGCACGGAGCTGGTTACTGGTGAACATGGTGAGGATATGGTTACTGGTGAATACGGCACGGAGCTGGTTACAGGCGAACACGGTGTGGAGCTGGTTACTGGTGAACATGGCGTGGATCTGGTTACTGGTGAACAGAGCACCGAACTGGTTACTGGTGAACACGGCATGGAGCTGGTTACTGGCGAACATGGGGCATAGCTGGTTACTGGTGAAGACGGCTGGAAGCTGGTTACTGCTCAACACTGCGCAGAGCTGGTTACTGGCGCACGCAGCACAGAGCTAGTTACTGGTGGACACGGCACAGAGCTGGTTACTGTTGAACACCGCATGGAGCTGGTCACTGGTGAACACGGTGCGGAGCTGGTTACTGGTGAACACGGCGCCGAGCTGGTTACTGGTGAACACTGCGCGGAGCTGGTTACTGGTGAACACAGTGTGGAGCTGGTTACTGGTGAACATGGCATAGAGCTGGTTACTGGAGAACACAGTGTGGAGCGGGGAGACTGGTGAACATGGCGCGGAGCTGGTTACTGGTGAAAACAGTTGTGGTGCTGGTTACTGGTGAACACGGCGTGGATCTGGTTACTGATGAACAGAGCACGGAGCTGGTTACTGTTGATCATGGCTTGCAGATGGTTACTGGTGAACGCGGCGTGGAGCTGGTTAATGCTGGACGCGGTGTGGAGCTGGTTTCGGGTTAACGCGGCATGGAGCTACTTACTGGTGAACACGGCACAGAGCTGGTTACTGGTGAACACGGGGCGTAGCGGGTTACTGGTGAACAGAGTGTGGAGCTGGATACTGGTGAACACGGCGTGGAGCTGGTTATTGGCAAATGAGATGTGGAGCTGGTTACTGGTGAACACGGCACGGAGCTGGTTACTGGCAAACACGGCATGGAGCTGATTACTGGCAAACACGGCGTGGAGATGGTTACTGGTGAACAAGGCATGGAGCTGGTTACTGGCGAACACAGTGAGGAGCTGGTTACTGGTGAAAACGGCGTTGAGCTGGTTACTGGTGAACACAGTGAGGAGCTGGTTACTGGTGAACACGGCACGCAGCTGGTTACTGGTGAAAACGGTGAGGAGCTGGTTACTGATGAATATGGCACGGAGCTGGTTACTGGCGAACAGGGTGTGGAGCTGGTTACTGGTGAACACGGCGTGGATCTGGTTACAGGTGAACAGAGCACCGAACTGGTTACTGGTGAACACAGCATGGAGCTGGTTACTGGTGAATGCGGCGTGGAGCTGGTTACTGGTGAAGGCGGCGTGCAGATGCTTACTGGTGAAGACGGCACAGAGCTTGTTACTGGCAAACACGGGGCATAGATGGATACTGGTGAATACGGCACAAAGCTGGTTACTGCTGAACACGGCGCAGAGCTGGTTACTGGCGCACGCATCGCGGAATGACTTACTGGTGATAACGGCACGGAACTGGATACTGGCGAACACAGTGTGGAGCAGGTAACTGGTGAAAACGGCATGAAGCTGGTTCCTGTTGAACACGGCATGGAGCTGGTTACTGGTGAACACGGCGCAGAGCTGGTTACTGGTGAACACGGCGCGGAGCTGGGTACTGGTGAACACGGCGCGGAGCTGGTTACTGGTGAACACGGCACGGAGATGGTTACTGGTGAACACAGTGTGGAGCTGGTTACTGTTGAATACGGTGAGGAGCTGGTTACGGGTGAATACGGCATGGAGCTTATTACTCGCGAACACGGTGTGGAGCTGGTTACTGGTGAACAGAGCACCGAACTGCTTACTGGTGAACACGGCGTGGAGCTGGTTAATGGTGAATGCGGCTTGGAGCAGGATACTGGTGAACACGGCGTGGAGCTGGTTACTGGTGAACACGGCGTGGATCTGGTTACTGATGAACAGAGCACGGAGCTGGTTACTGTTGATCATGGCTTGCAGCTGGTTACTGGTGAACACGGCGTGGAGCTGGTTAATGCTGGACGCGATGAGGAGCTGGTTTCGGGTTAACGCGGCGTGGAGCTACTTACTGGTGAACACGGCACAGAGCTGGTTACTGGTGAACACGGGGCGTAGCGGGTTACTGGTGAACAGAGTGTGGAGCTGGTTACTGGTGAACACGGCTTGGAGCTGGTTACTGGCAAACGCGATGTGGAGCTGTTTATTCGTGAACACGGCACAGAGCTTGTTACTGGCGAACACGGGGCGTAGCTGGTTACTGGTGAACACAGTGAGGAGCTGGTAAATGGTGAACACAGCAAGGAGTTGGTTACTGGTGAACAGAGCACGGAGTTGGTTACTGGCGAACACAGTGTGTAGCTGGTTACTGATGAACATGGCTCAGAGCTGGTTACTGGTGAACACGGCGTGGAGCTGGTTAGTGGTGAACACAGTGTAGAGTGGTTACTGGTGTAGATGGCACGGAGCTTGTAATTGGTGAACACAAAACGGAGCTGGATACTGGTGAACACAGTGAGGAGCTGGTTACTGGTGAACAAGGCACGGAGCTGGTTACTGGTGAACATGGTGAGGATATGGTTACTGGTGAATACGGCACGGAGCTGGTTACAGGCGAACACGGTGTGGAGCTGGTTACTGGTGAACATGGCGTGGATCTGGTTACTAGTGAACAGAGCACCGAACTGGTTACTGGTGAACATGGCATGGAGCTGGTTACTGGTGAAGACGGCAAGAAGCTGGTTACTGCTGAACATGGCATGGAGCTGGGTACTTGTGATCACGGCACGGAGCTGGTTACTGGCAAACACGGCATGGAGCTGATTACAGGCAAACGCGGCGTGGAGATGGTTACTGGTGAACATGGCACGGAGCTGGTTACTGGTGAAAACGGCATGGAGCTGGTTACTGGTGAACACAGTGAGGAGCTGGTTACTGGTGAAAACGCCACGGAGCTGGTTACTGGTGAACACGGTGAGGAGCTGGTTACTGGTGAACATGACGTGGATCTGGTTACTGGTGAACAGAGCACCGAACTGGTTACTGGTGAACACGGCATTGAGCTGGTTACTGGTGAATGCGGCGTGGAGCTGTTTACTGGTGAAGGCGGAGTGCAGATGCTTACTGGTGAACACAGCAGGGAGCTTGTTACTGGCAAACACGGGGCGTAGCTGGTTACTGGTGAACACAGTGAGGAGCTGGTAAATGGTGAACACAGCACGGAGTTGGTTACTGGTGAACAGAGCACGGAGTTGGTTACTGGCGAACACAGTGTGGAGCTGGTTACTGGTGAACATGGCTCGGAGCTGGTTACTGGTGAACACGGCGTGGAGCTGGTTAGTGATGAACACAGTGCAGAGTGGTTACTGGTGAGGATGGCACGGAGCTTGTTATTGGTGAACACAACACGGAGCTGGATACTGGTGAACACAGTGGGGAGCTGGTTACTGGTGAACAAGGCACGGAGCTGGTTACTGGTGAACATGGTGAGGATATGGTTACTGGTGAATACGGCACGGAGCTGGTTACAGGTGAACACGGTGTGGAGCTGGTTACTGGTGAACATGGCGTGGATCTGGTTACTGGTGAACAGAGCACCGAACTGGTTACTGGTGAACATGGCATGGAGCTGGTTACTGGCGAACATGGGGCATAGCTGGTTACTGGTGAAGACGGCTGGAAGCTGGTTACTGCTCAACACTGCGTGGAGCTGGTTACTGGCGCACGCAGCACGGAGCTGGTTACTGGTGAACACGGCACAGAGCTGGTTACTGTTGAACACCGCATGGAGCTGGTCACTGGTGAACACGGCGCCGAGCTGGTTACTGGTGAACACTGCGCGGAGCTGGTTACTGGTGAACACAGTGTGGAGCTGGTTACTGGTGAACATGGCACAGAGCTGGTTACTGGAGAACACAGTGTGGAGCGGGGAGACTGGTGAATACGGAACGGAGCTGGTTACTGGTGAACACGGTGAGGAGATGGTTACTGGTGAACACGGCGCGGAGCTGGTTACTGGTGAAAACAGTTGTGGTGCTGGTTACTGGTGAACACGGCGTGGATCTGGCTACTGATGAACAGAGCACGGAGCTGGTTACTGTTGATCATGGCTTGCAGCTGGTTACTGGTGAACGCGGCGTGGAGCTGGTTAATGCTGGACGCGGTGTGGAGCTGGTTTCGGGTTAACGCAGCGTGGAGCTACTTACTGGTGAACACGGCACAGAGCTGGTTACTGGCGAACACGGGGCGTAGCGGGTTACTGGTGAACAGAGTGTGGAGCTGGATACTGGTGAACACGGCGTGGAGCTGGTTATTGGCAAACGCGATGTGGAGCTGGTTACTGGTGCACACGGCACGGAGCTGGTTACTGGCAAACACGGCATGGAGCTGATTACTGGTGAAAACGGCGTTGAGCTGGTTACTGGTGAACACAGTGAGGAGCTGGTTACTGGTGAACACGGCACGCAGCTGGTTACTGGAGAACACGGTGAGGAGCTGGTTACTGATGAATATGGCACGGAGCTGATTACTGGCGAACAGGGTGTGGAGCTGGTTACTGGTGAACACGGCGTGGATCTGGTTACAGGTGAACAGAGCACCGAACTGGTTACTGGTGAACACAGCATGGAGCTGGTTACTGGTGAATGCGGCGTGGAGCTGGTTACTGGTGAAGGCGGCGTGCAGATGCTTACTGGTGAAGACGGCACAGAGCTTGTTACTGGCAAACACGGGGCATAGATGGATACTGGTGAATACGGCACAAAGCTGGTTACTGCTGAACACGGCGCAGAGCTGGTTACTGGCGCACGCATCGCGGAACGACTTACTGGTGATAACGGCACGGAGCTGGATACTGGCGAACACAGTGTGGAGCTGGTAAATGGTGAACACGGCACGAAGCTGGTTCCTGTTGAACACGGCATGGAGCTGGTTACTGGTGAACACGGCGCAGAGCTGGTTACTGGTGAACACGGCGCGGAGCTGGGTACTGGTGAACACGGCGCGGAGCTGGTTACTGGTGAACACGGTGCAGAGCTGGTTACTGGCGAACACAGTGTGGAGCTGGTTACTGTTGAACATGGCACAGAGCTGGTTACTGGTGAACACAGTATGGAGCTGGTTACTGGTGAGCACGGCACGGAGCTGGTTACTGGTGAACACGGCACGGAGATGGTTACTGGTGAACACAGTGTGGAGCTGGTTACTGTTGAATACGGTGAGGAGCTGGTTACGGGTGAATACGGCATGGAGCTTATTACTCGCGAACACGGTGTGGAGCTGGTTACTGGTGAACAGAGCACCGAACTGCTTACTGGTGAACACGGCGTGGAGCTGGTTAATGGTGAATGCGGCTTGGAGCAGGATACTGGTGAACACGGCGTGGAGCTGGTTACTGGTGAACACGGCGTGGATCTGGTTACTGATGAACAGAGCACGGAGCTGGTTACTGTTGATCATGGCTTGCAGCTGGTTACTGGTGAACACGGCGTGGAGCTGGTTAATGCTGGACGCGATGAGGAGCTGGTTTCGGGTTAACGCGGCGTGGAGCTACTTACTGGTGAACACGGCACAGAGCTGGTTACTGGCGAACACGGGGCGTAGCGGGTTACTGGTGAACAGAGTGTGGAGCTGGTTACTGGTGAACACGGCGTGGAGCTGGTTACTGGCAAACGCGATGTGGAGCTGTTTACTCGTGAACACGGCACGGAGCTTGTTACTGGCGAACACGGGGCGTAGCTGGTTACTGGTGAACACAGTGAGGAGCTGGTAAATGGTGAACACAGCACGGAGTTGGTTACTGGTGAACAGAGCATGGAGTTGGTTACTGGCGAACACAGTGTGGAGCTGTTTACTGGTGAACATGGCTCAGAGCTGGTTACTGGTGAACACGGCGTGGAGCTGGTTAGTGGTGAACACAGTGTAGAGTGGTTACTGGTGTAGATGGCACGGAGCTTGTTATTGGTGAACACAACACGGAGTTGGTTACTGGTGAACACGGCGCAGAGCTGGTTACTGGGGAACAAGGCACGGAGCTGGGTACTGGTGAACACAGTGCGGAGCTGGTTATTGGCAAACACGATGTGGAGCTGGTTACTGGTTATCACGGCATGGAGCTGGTTACTGGCAAACGTGGCGTGGAGATGGTTACTGGTGAACATGGCATGGAGCTGGTTACTGGTGAACATGGCACGGAGCTGGTTACTGGTGAAAACGGCGTGGAGCTGGTTACTGGTAAACACAGTGAGGAGCTGGTTACTGGTGAAAACGGCACGGAGCTGGTTTCTGGTGAACACGGTGAGGAGCTGGTTACTGGTTAACACGGCGTGCATCTGGTTACTGGTGAAAAGAGCACCGAACTGGTTACTGGTGAACACGGCATGGAGCTGGTTACTGGTGAATGCGGCGTGGAGCTGTTTACTGGTGAAGGCGGTGTGCAGATGCTTACTGGTGAACACAGCAGGGAGCTTGTTACTGGCGAACACGGGGTGTAGCTGGTTACTGGTGAACACAGTGAGGAGCTGGTAAATGGTGAACACAGCACGGAGTTGGTTGCTGGTGAACAGAGCACGGAGATGGTTACTGGTGAACACAGTGTGGAGCTGGTTACTGGTGAACACGGCATGGAGCTGGTTACTGGTGAACACGGCATGGAGCTGGGTACTGGTGAACACGGCGCGGAGCTGGTTACTGGTGAACACGGCGTGGAGCTGGTTACTGGTGAACATGGCACGGAGCTGGTTACTGGTGAAAACGGCGTGGAGCTGGTTACTGGTGAACACAGTGAGGAGCTGGTTACTGGTGAAAACGGCACGGAGCTGGTTACTGGTGAACACGGTGAGGAGCTGGTTACTGGTTAACACGGCGTGCATCTGGTTACTGGTGAACAGAGCACCGAACTGGTTACTGGTGAACACGGCATGGAGCTGGTTACTGGTGAATGCGGCATGGAGCTGTTTACTGGTGAAGGCGGTGTGCAGATGTTTACTGGTGAACACAGCAGGGAGCTTGTTACTGGCGAACACGGGGCGTAGCTGGTCACTGGTGAACACAGTGAGGAGCTGGTAAATGGTGAACACAGCACGGAGTTGGTTACTGGTGAACAGAGCATGGAGTTGGTTACTGGCGAACACAGTGTGGAGCTGTTTACTGGTGAACATGGCTCGGAGCTGGTTACTGGTGAACACGGCGTGGAGCTGGTTAGTGGTGAACACAGTGTAGAGTGGTTACTGGTGTAGATGGCACGGAGCTTGTTATTGGTGAACACAACACGGAGTTGGTTACTGGTGAACACGGCGCAGAGCTGGTTACTGGGGAACAAGGCACGGAGCTGGGTACTGGTGAACACAGTGCGGAGCTGGTTATTGGCATACACGATGTGGAGCTGGTTACTGGTCATCACGGCATGGAGCTGGTTACTGGCAAACGTGGCGTGGAGATGGTTACTGGTGAACATGGCATGGAGCTGGTTACTGGTGAACATGGCACGGAGCTGGTTACTGGTGAAAACGGCGTGGAGCTGGTTACTGGTAAACACAGTGAGGAGCTGGTTACTGGTGAAAACGGCACGGAGCTGGTTTCTGGTGAACACGGTGAGGAGCTGGTTACTGGTTAACACGGCGTGCATCTGGTTACTGGTGAAAAGAGCACCGAACTGGTTACTGGTGAACACGGCATGGAGCTGGTTACTGGTGAATGCGGCGTGGAGCTGTTTACTGGTGAAGGCGGTGTGCAGATGCTTACTGGTGAACACAGCAGCGAGCTTGTTACTGGCGAACACGGGGTGTAGCTGGTTACTGGTGAACACAGTGAGGAGCTGGTAAATGGTGAACACAGCACGGAGTTGGTTGCTGGTGAACAGAGCACGGAGATGGTTACTGGTGAACACAGTGTGGAGCTGGTTACTGGTGAACACGGCACGGAGCTGGTTACTGGTGAACACGGCATGGAGCTGGGTACTGGTGAACACGGCGCGGAGCTGGTTACTGGTGAACACGGCGTGGAGCTGGTTACTGGTGAACATGGCACGGAGCTGGTTACTGGTGAAAACGGCGTGGAGCTGGTTACTGGTGAACACAGTGAGGAGCTGGTTACTGGTGAAAACGGCACGGAGCTGGTTACTGGTGAACACGGTGAGGAGCTGGTTACTGGTTAACACGGCGTGCATCTGGTTACTGGTGAACAGAGCACCGAACTGGTTACTGGTGAACACGGCATGGAGCTGGTTACTGGTGAATGCGGCGTGGAGCTGTTTACTGGTGAAGGCGGTGTGCAGATGCTTACTGGTGAACACAGCAGGGAGCTTGTTACTGGTGAACACGGGGCGTAGCTGGTTACTGGTGAACACAGTGAGGAGCTGGTAAATGGTGAACACAGCACGGAGTTGGTTACTGGTGAACAGAGCACGGATATAGTTACTGGCGAACACAGTGTGGAGCTGGTTACTGGTGAACACGGCATGGAGCTGGGTACTTGTGAACACGGCGCGGAGCTGGTTACTGGTGAACACGGCGCAGAGCTGGTTACAGGTGAACATGGCGCGGAGCTGGGTACTGGTGAACACGGCGCGGAGCTGGTTACTGGTGAACACGGCACGGAGATGGTTACTGGTGAACACAGTGTGGAGCTGGTTACTGTTGAATACGGTGAGGAGCTGGTTACGGGTGAATACGGCATGGAGCTTATTACTCGCGAACACGGTGTGGAGCTGGTTACTGGTGAACAGAGCACCGAACTGCTTACTGGTGAACACGGCGTGGAGCTGGTTAATGGTGAATGCGGCTTGGAGCAGGATACTGGTGAACACGGCGTGGAGCTGGTTACTGGTGAACACGGCGTGGATCTGGTTACTGATGAACAGAGCACGGAGCTGGTTACTGTTGATCATGGCTTGCAGCTGGTTACTGGTGAACACGGCGTGGAGCTGGTTAATGCTGGACGCGATGAGGAGCTGGTTTCGGGTTAACGCGGCGTGGAGCTACTTACTGGTGAACACGGCACAGAGCTGGTTACTGGTGAACACGGGGCGTAGCGGGTTACTGGTGAACAGAGTGTGGAGCTGGTTACTGGTGAACACGGCTTGGAGCTGGTTACTGGCAAACGCGATGTGGAGCTGTTTACTCGTGAACACGGCACAGAGCTTGTTACTGGCGAACACGGGGCGTAGCTGGTTACTGGTGAACACAGTGAGGAGCTGGTAAATGGTGAACACAGCACGGAGTTGGTTACTGGTGAACAGAGCACGGAGTTGGTTACTGGCGAACACAGTGTGGAGCTGGTTACTGGTGAACATGGCTCAGAGCTGGTTACTGGTGAACACGGCGTGGAGCTGGTTAGTGGTGAACACAGTGTAGAGTGGTTACTGGTGTAGATGGCACGGAGCTTGTAATTGGTGAACACAACACGGAGCTGGATACTGGTGAACACAGTGAGGAGCTGGTTACTGGTGAACATGGTGAGGATATGGTTACTGGTGAATACGGCACGGAGCTGGTTACAGGCGAACACGGTGTGCAGCTGGTTACTGGTGAACATGGCGTGGATCTGGTTACTGGTGAACAGAGCACCGAACTGGTTACTGGTGAACATGGCATGGAGCTGGTTACTGGTGAAGACGGCAAGAAGCTGGTTACTGCTGAACATGGCATGGAGCTGGGTACTTGTGATCACGGCACGGAGCTGGTTACTGGCAAACACGGCATGGAGCTGATTACAGGCAAACGCGGCGTGGAGATGGTTACTGGTGAACATGGCACGGAGCTGGTTACTGGTGAAAACGGCGTGGAGCTGGTTACTGGTGAACACAGTGAGGAGCTGGTTACTGGTGAAAACGCCACGGAGCTGGTTACTGGTGAACACGGTGAGGAGCTGGTTACTGGTGAACATGACGTGGATCTGGTTACTGGTGAACAGAGCACCGAACTGGTTACTGGTGAACACGGCATTGAGCTGGTTACTGGTGAATGCGGCGTGGAGCTGTTTACTGGTGAAGGCGGAGTGCAGATGCTTACTGGTGAACACAGCAGGGAGCTTGTTACTGGCAAACACGGGGCGTAGCTGGTTACTGGTGAACACAGTGAGGAGCTGGTAAATGGTGAACACAGCACGGAGTTGGTTACTGGTGAACAGAGCACGGAGTTGGTTACTGGCGAACACAGTGTGGAGCTGGTTACTGGTGAACATGGCTCGGAGCTGGTTACTGGTGAACACGGCGTGGAGCTGGTTAGTGGTGAACACAGTGCAGAGTGGTTACTGGTGAAGATGGCACGGAGCTTGTTATTGGTGAACACAACACGGAGCTGGATACTGGTGAACACAGTGGGGAGCTGGTTACTGGTGAACAAGGCACGGAGCTGGTTACTGGTGAACATGGTGAGGATATGGTTACTGGTGAATACGGCACGGAGCTGGTTACAGGTGAACACGGTGTGGAGCTGGTTACTGGTGAACATGGCGTGGATCTGGTTACTGGTGAACAGAGCACCGAACTGGTTACTGGTGAACATGGCATGGAGCTGGTTACTGGCGAACATGGGGCATAGCTGGTTACTGGTGAAGACGGCTGGAAGCTGGTTACTGCTCAACACTGCGTGGAGCTGGTGACTGGCGCACGCAGCACGGAGCTGGTTACTGGTGAACACGGCACAGAGCTGGTTACTGTTGAACACCGCATGGAGCTGGTCACTGGTGAACACGGCGCGAGCTGGTTACTGGTGAACACGGCCTGGAGCTGGTACTGGTGAACACAGGTGCGAGCTGGTTACTGGTGAACATGGCACAGAGCTGGTTACTGGAGAACACAGTGTGGAGCGGGGAGACTGGTGAATACGGAACGGAGCTGGTTACTGGTGAACATGGCGCGGAGCTGGTTACTGGTGAAAACAGTTGTGGTGCTGGTTACTGGTGAACACGGCGTGGATCTGGCTACTGATGAACAGAGCACGGAGCTGATTACTGTTGATCATGGCTTGCAGCTGGTTACTGGTGAACGCGGCGTGGAGCTGGTTAATGCTGGACGCGGTGTGAAGCTGGTTTCGGGTTAACGTGGTGTGGAGCTACTTACTGGTGAACACGGCACAGAGCTGGTTACTGGCGAACACGGGGCGTAGCGGGTTACTGGTGAACAGAGTGTGGAGCTGGATACTGGTGAACACGGCGTGGAGCTGGTTATTGGCAAACGCGATGTGGAGCTGGTTACTGGTGCACACGGCACGGAGCTGGTTACTGGCAAACACGGCATGGAGCTGATTACTGGTGAAAACGGCGTTGAGCTGGTTACTGGTGAACACAGTGAGGAGCTGGTTACTGGTGAACACGGCACGCAGCTGGTTACAGGTGAACACGGTGAGGAGCTGGTTACTGATGAATATGGCACGGAGCTGGTTACTGGCGAACAGGGTGTGGAGCTGGTTACTGGTGAACACGGCGTGGATCTGGTTACAGATGAACAGAGCACCGAGCTGGTTACTGGCGAACACAGTGAGGAGCTGGTTACTGGTGAACACGGCACGCAGCTGGTTACTGGAGAACACGGTGAGGAGCTGGTTACTGATGAATATGGCACGGAGCTGGTTACTGGCGAACAGGGTGTGGAGCTGGTTACTGGTGAACACGGCGTGGATCTGGTTACAGGTGAACAGAGCACCGAACTGGTTACTGGTGAACACAGCATGGAGCTGGTTACTGGTGAATGCGGCATGGAGCTGGTTACTGGTGAAGGCGGCGTGCAGATGCTTACTGGTGAAGACGGCACAGAGCTTGTTACTGGCAAACACGGGGCATAGATGGATACTGGTGAATACGGCACAAAGCTGGTTACTGCTGAACACGGCGCGGAGCTGGTTACTGGCGCACGCATCGCGGAACGACTTACTGGTGATAACGGCACGGAGCTGGATACTGGCGAACACAGTGTGGAGCTGGTAAATGGTGAACACGGCACGAAGCTGGTTCCTGTTGAACACGGCATGGAGCTGGTTACTGGTGAACACGGCGCAGAGCTGGTTACTGGTGAACACGGCGCGGAGCTGGGTACTGGTGAACACGGCGCGGAGCTGGTTACTGGTGAACACGGTGCAGAGCTGGTTACTGGCGAACACAGTGTGGAGCTGGTTACTGTTGAACATGGCACAGAGCTGGTTACTGGTGAACACAGTATGGAGCTGGTTACTGGTGAGCACGGCACGGAGCTGGTTACTGGTGAACACGGCACGGAGATGGTTACTGGTGAACACAGTGTGGAGCTGGTTACTGTTGAATACGGTGAGGAGCTGGTTACGGGTGAATACGGCATGGAGCTTATTACTCGCGAACACGGTGTGGAGCTGGTTACTGGTGAACAGAGCACCGAACTGCTTACTGGTGAACACGGCGTGGAGCTGGTTAATGGTGAATGCGGCTTGGAGCAGGATACTGGTGAACACGGCGATGAGCTGGTTACTGGTGAACACGGCGTGGATCTGGTTACTGATGAACAGAGCACGGAGCTGGTTACTGTTGATCATGGCTTGCAGCTGGTTACTGGTGAACACGGCGTGGAGCTGGTTAATGCTGGACGCGATGAGGAGCTGGTTTCGGGTTAACGCGGCGTGGAGCTACATACTGGTGAACACGGCACAGAGCTGGTTACTGGCGAACACGGGGCGTAGCGGGTTACTGGTGAACAGAGTGTGGAGCTGGTTACTGGTGAACACGGCGTGGAGCTGGTTACTGGCAAACGCGATGTGGAGCTGTTTACTCGTGAACACGGCACGGAGCTTGTTACTGGCGAACACGGGGCGTAGCTGGTTACTGGTGAACACAGTGAGGAGCTGGTAAATGGTGAACACAGCACGGAGTTGGTTACTGGTGAACAGAGCATGGAGTTGGTTACTGGCGAACACAGTGTGGAGCTGTTTACTGGTGAACATGGCTCGGAGCTGGTTACTGGTGAACACGGCGTGGAGCTGGTTAGTGGTGAACACAGTGTAGAGTGGTTACTGGTGTAGATGGCACGGAGCTTGTTATTGGTGAACACAACACGGAGTTGGTTACTGGTGAACACGGCGCAGAGCTGGTTACTGGTGAACAAGGCACAGAGCTGGGTACTGGTGAACACAGTGCGGAGCTGGTTATTGGCAAACACGATGTGGAGCTGGTTACTGGTCATCACGGCATGGAGCTGGTTACTGGCAAACGTGGCGTGGAGATGGTTACTGGTGAACATGGCATGGAGCTGGTTACTGGTGAACATGGCACGGAGCTGGTTACTGGTGAAAACGGCGTGGAGCTGGTTACTGGTAAACACAGTGAGGAGCTGGTTACTGGTGAAAACGGCACGGAGCTGGTTTCTGGTGAACACGGTGAGGAGCTGGTTACTGGTTAACACGGCGTGCATCTGGTTACTGGTGAACAGAGCACGGAACTGGTTACTGGTGAACACGGCATGGAGCTGGTTACTGGTGAATGCGGCGTGGAGCTGTTTACTGGTGAAGGCGGTGTGCAGATGCTTACTGGTGAACACAGCAGGGAGCTTGTTACTGGCGAACACGGGGCGTAGCTGGTTACTGGTGAACACAGTGAGGAGCTGGTAAATGGTGAACACAGCACGGAGTTGGTTACTGGTGAACAGAGCACGGATATAGTTACTGGCGAACACAGTGTGGAGCTGGTTACTGGTGAACACGGCATGGAGCTGGGTACTGGTGAACACGGCGCGGAGCTGGTTACTGGTGAACACGGTGTGGAGCTGATTACTGGTGAACACAGTGTGGAGCTGGTTACTGGTGAACATGGCACGGAGCTGGTTACTGGTGAAAACGGCGTGGAGCTGGTTACTGGTGAACACAGTGAGGAGCTGGTTACTGGTGAAAACGGCACGGAGCTGGTTACTGGTGAACACGGTGAGGAGCTGGTTACTGGTTAACACGGCGTGCATCTGGTTACTGGTGAACAGAGCACCGAACTGGTTACTGGTGAACACGGCATGGAGCTGGTTACTGGTGAATGCGGCGTGGAGCTGTTTACTGGTGAAGGCGGTGTGCAGATGCTTACTGGTGAACACAGCAGGGAGCTTGTTACTGGCGAACACGGGGCGTAGCTGGTTACTGGTGAACACAGTGAGGAGCTGGTAAATGGTGAACACAGCACGGAGTTGGTTACTGGTGAACAGAGCACGGATATAGTTACTGGCGAACACAGTGTGGAGCTGGTTACTGGCGAACACAGTGTGGAGCTGGTTACTGGCGAACACGGCATGGAGCTGGGTACTGGTGAACACGGCGCGGAGCTGGTTACTGGTGAACACGGTGTGGAGCTGGTTACTGGTGAACACAGTGTGGAGCTGGTTACTGGTGAACATGGCACAGAGCTGGTTACTGGTGAACACAGTGTGGAGCTGGGTACTGGTGAACACGGCATGGAGCTGGTTACTTGCAAACATGGCATGTAGCTGATTACTGGTGAACATAGCACAGAGCTTGTTACTGTTGAAAACGGCGTGGAGCTGGTTACTGGTGAACCCGATGAGGAGCTGGTTACTGGTGAACACGGCACGGAGCTCGTTACTGGTGAACACGGCGTGGAGATGGTTACTGGTGAACATGGCAGGGAGCTGGTTACTGATGAACATGGCATGGAGCTGGTTACATGTGAACACGGCGTGAAGCTGGGTAGTGGTGAACACAGTGAGGAGCTGGTTACTGGTGAACATGGCATGGAGCTGGTTACTGGTGAACACGGTTTGGAGCTGGTTACTGGTGAATACGGCGTGGATCTGGTTACTGGAGAACAGAGCACCGAACTGTTTACTGGTGAACATGGCATGGAGCTGGTTACTGGTGAAGACGGCACGAAGCTGGTTACTGCTGAACACGGCGCGGAGCGGGTTACTGGCGCACGCAGCATGGAGCAAATGACTGGTGATAACGGCACGGAGCTGCTTACTAGCGAACACAGTGTGGAGCTGGTTACTGGTGAACACGGCACAGAGCTGGTTACTGTTGAACACGGAAGGGTGCTGGATACAGGTGAACACGGCGCGGGATGCTTACTTGTGAACACGGTGCGGAGCTGGTTACTTGTGAACACGGCGCCGAGCTGGTTACTGATGAACACTGCGCAGAGCTGGTTACTGGTGAACCCAGTGTGGAGCTGGTTACTGGTGAACATGGCACAGAGCTGGTGACTGGAGAGCACAGTGTGGAGCTGGTGACTGGTGAATACTGCACGGAGCTGGTTACTGGTGAACACGGCGCGGATCTGGTTACTGGTGAAAACAGTTGTGGTGCTGGTTACTGGTGAACACGGCGTGGATCTGGTTACTGGTGAACAGAGCACCGAACTGGTTACTGGTGAGCACGGCACAGAGCTGGTTACTGGTGAATGCGGCGTGGAGCTGTTTACTGGTGAAGGCGGTGTGCAGATGCTTACTGGTGAACACAGCATGGAGCTTGTTACTGACGAACACGGGGCGTAGCTGGTTACTGGTGAACACAGTGAGGAGCTGGTAAATGGTGAACACAGCACGGAGTTGGTTACTGGTGAACAGAGCACCGAGATGGTTACTGGCGATCACAGTGTGGAGCTGGTTACTGGTGAACACGGCACGGAGCTGGTTACTGTTGAACACGGCATGGAGCTGGTTACTGGTGAACACGGCATGGAGCTGGGTACTGGTGAACACAGCGCGGAGCTGGTTACTGGTGAACACGGTGTGGAGCTGGTTACTGGTGAACACAGTGTGGAGCTGGTTACTGGTGAACATGGCACAGAGCTGGTTACTGGTGAACACAGTGTGGAGCTGGTTACTGGTGAACACGGCATGGAGCTGGTTACTTGCAAACATGGCATGGAGCTGATTACTGGCAAAACCGGCGTGGAGACGGTTACTGGTGAACATGGCATGGAGCTGGTTATTGGTGAACATAGCACAGAGCTGGTTACTGTTGAAAACGGCGTGGAGCTGGTTACTGGTGAACACGGTGAGGAGCTGGTTACTGGTGAACACGGCACGGAGCTGGTTACTGGTGAACACGGCGTGGAGATGGTTACTGGTGTACATGGCAGGGAGCTTGTTACTGATGAACATGGCATGGAGCTGGTTACAGGTGAACACGGCGTGAAGCTGGGTAGTGGTGAACACAGTGAGGAGCTGGTTACTGGTGAACACGGCATGGAGCTGTTTACTGGTGAACACGGTGAGGAGATGGTTACTGGTGAATATGGCATGGAGCTGGTTACTGGCGAACACGATGTGGAGCTGGTTACTGGTGAATACGGCGTGGATCTGGTTACTGGTGAACAGAGCACCGAACTGGTTACTTGTGAACATGGCATGGAGCTGGTTACTGGCGAACACGGGGTGTAGCTGGTTACTGGTGAAGACGGCACAAAGCTGGTTACTGCTGAACACGGCGCGGAGCTGGTTATTGTTGAACACGGCATGGAGCTGGTTACTGTTGAACACGGCATGGAGCTGGTTACTGGTGAACACGGAGCCGAGCTGGGTACTGGTGAACACGGCGCGGAGCTGGGTACTGGTGAACACGGCGTGGATCTGGTTACTTTTGAACAGAGCACGGAGCTGGTCACTGTTGATCATGGCTTGCAGCTAGTTACTGGTGAACGCGGCGTGGAGCTGGTTAATGCTGGACGCGGTGTGGAGCTGGTTTCGGGTTAACGCGGCGTGGAGCAACCTATGGTGAACACGGCACAGAGCTGGTTACTGGCGAACACGGGGCGTAGCGGGTTACTGGTGAACAGAGTGTGGAGCTGGATACTGGTGAACATGGCACTGAGCTGTTTACTGGTGAACACAGTGTGGAGCTGGTTACTGGTGAACACGGCGCGGAGCTGGTTACTGGTGAACACGGCACGGAGATGGTTACTGGTGAGCACAGTGTGGAGCTGGTTACTGTTGATTACGGTGAGGAGCTGGTTACGGGTGAATACGGCATGGAGCTGGTTACTAGCGAACACGGTGTGGAGCTGGTTACTGGTGAACAGAGCACCGAACTGCTTACTGGTGAACATGGCGTGGAGCTGGTTACTGGTGAACACAGTGAGGAGATGGTTACTGGTGAATATGGCATGGAGCTGGTTACTGGCGAACACGATGTGGAGCTGGTTACTGGTGAATACGGCGTGGATCTGGTTACTGGTGAACAGAGCACCGAACTGGTTACTTGTGAACATGGCATGGGGCTGGTTACTGGCAAACACGGGGCGAAGCTGGTTACTGGTGAAGACGGCATGAAGCTGGTTACTGCTGAACACGGCGCGGAGCTGGTTACTGTTGAACACCGCATGGAGCTGGTTACTGTTGAACACGGCATGGAGCTGGTTACTGGTGAACACGGCGCCGAGCTGGTTACTGGTGAACACGGCGCGGAGCTGGGTACTGGTGAACACGGCGTGGATCTGGTTCCTGTTGAACAGAGCACGGAGCTGGTCACTGTTGATCATGGCTTGCAGCTAGTTACTGGTGAACGCGGCGTGGAGCTGGTTAATGCTGGACGCGGTGTGGAGCTGGTTTCGGGTTAACGCGGCGTGGAGCAACTTACTGGTGAACACGGCACAGAGCTGGTTACTGGCGAACATGGGGCGTAGCGGGTTACTGGTGAACAGAGTGTGGAGCTGGATACTGGTGAACATGGCACTGAGCTGTTTACTGGTGAACACAGTGTGGAGCTGGTTACTGGTGAACACGGCACGGAGCTGGTTACTGGTGAACACGGCACGGAGATGGTTACTGGTGAGCACAGTGTGGAGCTGGTTACTGTTGAATACGGTGAGGAGCTGGTTACGGGTGAAAACGGCATGGAGCTGGTTACTAGCGAACACGGTGTGGAGCTGATTACTGGTGAACATGGCTTGGATCTGGTTACTGGTGAACATGGCATGGAGCTGGTTACTGGTGAATGCGGCGTGGAGCTGTTTACTGGTGAAGGCGGTGTGCAGATGCTTACTGGTGAACACAGCAGGGAGCTTGTTACTGGCGAACACGGGGTGTAGCTGGTTACTGGTGAACACAGTGAGGAGCTGGTAAATGGTGAACACAGCACGGAGTTGGTTACTGGTGAACAGAGCACGGAGATGGTTACTGGTGAACACAGTGTGGAGCTGGTTACTGGTGAACACGGCATGGAGCTGGTTACTGGTGAACACGGCATGGAGCTGGGTACTGGTGAACACGGCGCGGAGCTGGTTACTGGTGAACACGGTGTGGAGCTGGTTACTGGTGAACATGGCACGGAGATGGTTACTGGTGAAAACGGCGTGGAGCTGGTTACTGGTGAACACAGTGAGGAGCTGGTTACTGGTGAAAACGGCACGGAGCTGGTTACTGGTGAACACGGTGAGGAGCTGGTTACTGGTTAACACGGCGTCCATCTGGTTACTGGTGAACAGAGCACCGAACTGGTTACTGGTGAACACGGCATGGAGCTGGTTACTGGTGAATGCGGCGTGGAGCTGTTTACTGGTGAAGGCGGTGTGCAGATGCTTACTGGTGAACACAGCAGGGAGCTTGTTACTGGCGAACACGGGGCGTAGCTGGTTACTGGTGAACACAGTGAGGAGCTGGTAAATGGTGAACACAGCACGGAGTTGGTTACTGGTGAACAGAGCACGGATATAGTTACTGGCGAACACAGTGTGGAGCTGGTTACTGGTGAACACGGCATGGAGCTGGTTACTGGTGAACACGGCATGGAGCTGGGTACTGGTGAACACGGCGCGGAGCTGGTTACTGGTGAACACGGTGTGGAGCTGGTTACTGGTGAACACAGTGTGGAGCTGGTTACTGGTGAACATGGCACAGAGCTGGTTACTGGTGAACACAGTGTGGAGCTGGGTACTGGTGAACACGGCATGGAGCTGGTTACTTGCAAACATGGCATGTAGCTGATTACTGGTGAACATAGCACAGAGCTTGTTACTGTTGAAAACGGCATGGAGCTGGTTACTGGTGAACCCGATGAGGAGCTGGTTACTGGTGAACACGGCACAGAGCTCGTTACTGGTGAACACGGCGTGGAGATGGTTACTGGTGAACATGGCAGGGAGCTGGTTACTGATGAACATGGCATGGAGCTGGTTACATGTGAACACGGCGTGAAGCTGGGTAGTGGTAAACACAGTGAGGAGCTGGTGACTGGTGAACACGGCATGGAGCTGGTTACTGGTGAACACGGTTTGGAGCTGGTTACTGGTGAATACGGCGTGGATCTGGTTACTGGAGAACAGAGCACCGAACTGTTTACTGGTGAACATGGCATGGAGCTGGTTACTGGTGAAGACGGCACGAAGCTGGTTACTGCTGAACACGGCGCGGAGCGGGTTACTGGCGCACGCAGCACGGAGCAAATGACTGGTGATAACGGCACGGAGCTGCTTACTAGCGAACACAGTGTGGAGCTGGTTACTGGTGAACACGGCACAGAGCTGGTTACTGTTGAACACGCAATGGAGCTGGATACTGGTGAACACGGCGCGGGGCTGGTTACTTGTGAACACGGTGCAGAGCTGGTTACTGGTGAACACGGCACGGAGATGGTTACTGGTGAACACGGTGAGGAGCTGGTTACTGGTGAACATGACGTGGATCTGGTTACTGGTGAACAGAGCACCGAACTGGTTACTGGTGAACACGGCATTGAGCTGGTTACTGGTGAATGCGGCGTGGAGCTGTTTACTGGTGAAGGCGGAGTGCAGATGCTTACTGGTGAACACAGCAGGGAGCTTGTTACTGGCAAACACGGGGCGTAGCTGGTTACTGGTGAACACAGTGAGGAGCTGGTAAATGGTGAACACAGCACGGAGTTGGTTACTGGTGAACAGAGCACGGAGTTGGTTACTGGCGAACACAGTGTGGAGCTGGTTACTGGTGAACATGGCTCGGAGCTGGTTACTGGTGAACACGGCGTGGAGCTGGTTAGTGGTGAACACAGTGCAGAGTGGTTACTGGTGAAGATGGCACGGAGCTTGTTATTGGTGAACACAACACGGAGCTGGATACTGGTGAACACAGTGGGGAGCTGGTTACTGGTGAACAAGGCACGGAGCTGGTTACTGGTGAAAATGGTGAGGATATGGTTACTGGTGAATATGGCACGGAGCTGGTTACTGGTGAACATGGCGTGGATCTGGTTACTGGTGAACAGAGCACCGAACTGGTTACTGGTGAACATGGCATGGAGCTGGTTACTGGCGAACATGGGGCATAGCTGGTTACTGGTGAAGACGGCTGGAAGCTGGTTACTGCTCAACACTGCATGGAGCTGGTTACTGGCGCACGCAGCACGGAGCTGGTTACTGGTGAACACGGCACAGAGCTGGTTACTGTTGAACACCGCATGGAGCTGGTCACTGGTGAACACGGCGCCGAGCTGGTTACTGGTGAACACTGCGCGGAGCTGGTTACTGGTGAACACAGTGTGGAGCTGGTTACTGGTGAACATGGCACAGAGCTGGTTACTGGAGAACACAGTGTGGAGCGGGGAGACTGGTGAATACGGAACGGAGCTGGTTAATGGTGAACATGGCGCGGAGCTGGTTACTGGTGAAAACAGTTGTGGTGCTGGTTACTGGTGAACACGGCGTGGATCTGGCTACTGATGAACAGAGCACGGAGCTGGTTACTGTTGATCATGGCTTGCAGCTGGTTACTGGTGAACGCGGCGTGGAGCTGGTTAATGCTGGACGCGGTGTGGAGCTGGTTTCGGGTTAACGCAGCGTGGAGCTGCTTACTGGTGAACACGGCACAGAGCTGGTTACTGGCGAACACGGGGCGTAGCGGGTTACTGGTGAACAGAGTGTGAAGCTGGATACTGGTGAACACGGCGTGGAGCTGGTTATTGGCAAACGCGATGTGGAGCTGGTTACTGGTGCACACGGCACGGAGCTGGTTACTGGCAAACACGGCATGGAGCTGATTACTGGTGAAAACGGCGTTGAGCTGGTTACTGGTGAACACAGTGAGGAGCTGGTTACTGGTGAACACGGCACGCAGCTGGTTACAGGTGAACACGGTGAGGAGCTGGTTACTGATGAATATGGCACGGAGCTGGTTACTGGCGAACAGGGTGTGGAGCTGGTTACTGGTGAACACGGCGTGGATCTGGTTACAGATGAACAGAGCACCGAGCTGGTTACTGGTGAACACAGTGAGGAGCTGGTTACTGGTGAACACGGCACGCAGCTGGTTACTGGAGAACACGGTGAGGAGCTGGTTACTGATGAATATGGCACGGAGCTGGTTACTGGCGAACAGGGTGTGGAGCTGGTTACTGGTGAACACGGCGTGGATCTGGTTACAGGTGAACAGAGCACCGAACTGGTTACTGGTGAACACAGCATGGAGCTGGTTACTGGTGAATGCGGCATGGAGCTGGTTACTGGTGAAGGCGGCGTGCAGATGCTTACTGGTGAAGACGGCACAGAGCTTGTTACTGGCAAACACGGGGCATAGATGGATACTGGTGAATACGGCACAAAGCTGGTTACTGCTGAACACGGCGCAGAGCTGGTTACTGGCGCACGCATCGCGGAACGACTTACTGGTGATAACGGCACGGAGCTGGATACTGGCGAACACAGTGTGGAGCTGGTAAATGGTGAACACGGCACGAAGCTGGTTCCTGTTGAACACGGCATGGAGCTGGTTACTGGTGAACACGGCGCAGAGCTGGTTACTGGTGAACACGGCGCGGAGCTGGGTACTGGTGAACACGGCGCGGAGCTGGTTACTGGTGAACACGGTGCAGAGCTGGTTACTGGCGAACACAGTGTGGAGCTGGTTACTGTTGAACATGGCACAGAGCTGGTTACTGGTGAACACAGTATGGAGCTGGTTACTGGTGAGCACGGCACGGAGCTGGTTACTGGTGAACACGGCACGGAGATGGTTACTGGTGAACACAGTGTGGAGCTGGTTACTGTTGAATACGGTGAGGAGCTGGTTACGGGTGAATACGGCATGGAGCTTATTACTCGCGAACACGGTGTGGAGCTGGTTACTGGTGAACAGAGCACCGAACTGCTTACTGGTGAACACGGCGTGGAGCTGGTTAATGGTGAATGCGGCTTGGAGCAGGATACTGGTGAACACGGCGTGGAGCTGGTTACTGGTGAACACGGCGTGGATCTGGTTACTGATGAACAGAGCACGGAGCTGGTTACTGTTGATCATGGCTTGCAGCTGGTTACTGGTGAACACGGCGTGGAGCTGGTTAATGCTGGACGCGATGAGGAGCTGGTTTCGGGTTAACGCGGCGTGGAGCTACTTACTGGTGAACACGGCACAGAGCTGGTTACTGGCGAACACGGGGCGTAGCGGGTTACTGGTGAACAGAGTGTGGAGCTGGTTACTGGTGAACACGGCGTGGAGCTGGTTACTGGCAAACGCGATGTGGAGCTGTTTACTCGTGAACACGGCACGGAGCTTGTTACTGGCGAACACGGGGCGTAGCTGGTTACTGGTGAACACAGTGAGGAGCTGGTAAATGGTGAACACAGCACGGAGTTGGTTACTGGTGAACAGAGCATGGAGTTGGTTACTGGCGAACACAGTGTGGAGCTGTTTACTGGTGAACATGGCTCGGAGCTGGTTACTGGTGAACACGGCGTGGAGCTGGTTAGTGGTGAACACAGTGTAGAGTGGTTACTGGTGTAGATGGCACGGAGCTTGTTATTGGTGAACACAACACGGAGTTGGTTACTGGTGAACACGGCGCAGAGCTGGTTACTGGGGAACAAGGCACGGAGCTGGGTACTGGTGAACACAGTGCGGAGCTGGTTATTGGCAAACACGATGTGGAGCTGGTTACTGGTTATCACGGCATGGAGCTGGTTACTGGCAAACGTGGCGTGGAGATGGTTACTGGTGAACATGGCATGGAGCTGGTTACTGGTGAACATGGCACGGAGCTGGTTACTGGTGAAAACGGCGTGGAGCTGGTTACTGGTAAACACAGTGAGGAGCTGGTTACTGGTGAAAACGGCACGGAGCTGGTTTCTGGTGAACACGGTGAGGAGCTGGTTACTGGTTAACACGGCGTGCATCTGGTTACTGGTGAAAAGAGCACCGAACTGGTTACTGGTGAACACGGCATGGAGCTGGTTACTGGTGAATGCGGCGTGGAGCTGTTTACTGGTGAAGGCGGTGTGCAGATGCTTACTGGTGAACACAGCAGGGAGCTTGTTACTGGCGAACACGGGGTGTAGCTGGTTACTGGTGAACACAGTGAGGAGCTGGTAAATGGTGAACACAGCACGGAGTTGGTTGCTGGTGAACAGAGCACGGAGATGGTTACTGGTGAACACAGTGTGGAGCTGGTTACTGGTGAACACGGCATGGAGCTGGTTACTGGTGAACACGGCATGGAGCTGGGTACTGGTGAACACGGCGCGGAGCTGGTTACTGGTGAACACGGCGTGGAGCTGGTTACTGGTGAACATGGCACGGAGCTGGTTACTGGTGAAAACGGCGTGGAGCTGGTTACTGGTGAACACAGTGAGGAGCTGGTTACTGGTGAAAACGGCACGGAGCTGGTTATTGGTGAACACGGTGAGGAGCTGGTTACTGGTTAACACGGCGTGCATCTGGTTACTGGTGAACAGAGCACCGAACTGGTTACTGGTGAACACGGCATGGAGCTGGTTACTGGTGAATGCGGCGTGGAGCTGTTTACTGGTGAAGGCGGTGTGCAGATGCTTACTGGTGAACACAGCAGGGAGCTTGTTACTGGCGAACACGGGGCGTAGCTGGTTACTGGTGAACACAGTGAGGAGCTGGTAAATGGTGAACACAGCACAGAGTTGGTTGCTGGTGAACAGAGCACGGAGATGGTTACTGGTGAACACAGTGTGGAGCTGGTTACTGGTGAACACGGCATGGAGCTGGTTACTGGTGAACACGGCATGGAGCTGGGTACTGGTGAACACGGCGCGGAGCTGGTTACTGGTGAACACGGCGTGGAGCTGGTTACTGGTGAACATGGCACGGAGCTGGTTACTGGTGAAAACGGCGTGGAGCTGGTTACTGGTGAACACAGTGAGGAGCTGGTTACTGGTGAAAACGGCACGGAGCTGGTTATTGGTGAACACGGTGAGGAGCTGGTTACTGGTTAACACGGCGTGCATCTGGTTACTGGTGAACAGAGCACCGAACTGGTTACTGGTGAACACGGCATGGAGCTGGTTACTGGTGAATGCGGCGTGGAGCTGTTTACTGGTGAAGGCGGTGTGCAGATGCTTACTGGTGAACACAGCAGGGAGCTTGTTACTGGCGAACACGGGGCATAGCTGGTTACTGGTGAACACAGTGAGGAGCTGGTAAATGGTGAACACAGCACGGAGTTGGTTACTGGTGAACAGAGCACGGATATAGTTACTGGCGAACACAGTGTGGAGCTGGTTACTGGTGAACACGGCATGGAGCTGGGTACTGGTGAACACGGCGCGGAGCTGGTTACTGGTGAACACGGTGTGGAGCTGGTTACTGGTGAACACAGTGTGGAGCTGGTTACTGGTGAACATGGCACAGAGCTGGTTACTGGTGAACACAGTGTGGAGCTGGGTACTGGTGAACACGGCATGGAGCTGGTTACTTGCAAACATGGCATGTAGCTGATTACTGGTGAACATAGCACAGAGCTTGTTACTGTTGAAAACGGCGTGGAGCTGGTTACTGGTGAACCCGATGAGGAGCTGGTTACTGGTGAACACGGCACGGAGCTCGTTACTGGTGAACATGGCGTGGAGATGGTTACTGGTGAACATGGCAGGGAGCTGGTTACTGATGAACATGGCATGGAGCTGGTTACATGTGAACACGGCGTGAAGCTGGGTAGTGGTGAACACAGTGAGGAGCTGGTTACTGGTGAACATGGCATGGAGCTGGTTACTGGTGAACACGGTTTGGAGCTGGTTACTGGTGAATACGGCGTGGATCTGGTTACTGGAGAACAGAGCACCGAACTGTTTACTGGTGAACATGGCATGGAGCTGGTTACTGGCGAACACGGGGCGTAGCTGGTTACTGGTGAAGATGGCACGAAGCTGGTTACTGCTGAACACGGCGCGGAGCGGGTTACTGGCGCACGCAGCATGGAGCAAATGACTGGTGATAACGGCACGGAGCTGCTTACTAGCGAACACAGTGTGGAGCTGGTTACTGGTGAACACGGCACAGAGCTGGTTACTGTTGAACACGGAAGGGTGCTGGATACTGGTGAACACGGCGCGGGGCTGGTTACTTGTGAACACGGTGCGGAGCTGGTTACTTGTGAACACGGCGCCGAGCTGGTTACTGGTGAACACTGCGCAGAGCTGGTTACTGGTGAACACAGTGTGGAGCTGGTTACTGGTGAACATGGCACAGAGCTGGTGACTGGAGAGCACAGTGTGGAGCTGGTGACTGGTGAATACTGCACGGAGCTGGTTACTGGTGAACACGGCGCGGATCTGGTTACTGGTGAAAACAGTTGTGGTGCTGGTTACTGGTGAACACGGCGTGGATCTGGTTACTGGTGAACAGAGCACGGAGCTGGTTACTGTTGATCATGGCTTGCAGCTGGTTACTGGTGAACGCGGCGTGGAGCTGGTTAATGCTGGACGCGGTGTGGAGCTGGTTTCGGGTTAACGCAGCGTGGAGCTGCTTACTGGTGAACACGGCACAGAGCTGGTTACTGGCGAACACGGGGCGTAGCGGGTTACTGGTGAACAGAGTGTGGAGCTGGATACTGGTGAACACGGCGTGGAGCTGGTTATTGGCAAACGCGATGTGGAGCTGGTTACTGGTGCACACGGCACGGAGCTGGTTACTGGCAAACACGGCATTGAGCTGATTACTGGTGAAAACGGCGTTGAGCTGGTTACTGGTGAGCACAGTGAGGAGCTGGTTACTGGTGAACACGGCACGCAGCTGGTTACAGGTGAACACGGTGAGGAGCTGGTTACTGATGAATATGGCACGGAGCTGGTTACTGGCGAACAGGGTGTGGAGCTGGTTACTGGTGAACACGGCGTGGATCTGGTTACAGATGAACAGAGCACCGAGCTGGTTACTGGTGAACACAGTGAGGAGCTGGTTACTGGTGAACACGGCACGCAGCTGGTTACTGGAGAACACGGTGAGGAGCTGGTTACTGATGAATATGGCACAGAGCTGGTTACTGGCGAACAGGGTGTGGAGCTGGTTACTGGTGAACACGGCGTGGATCTGGTTACAGGTGAACAGAGCACCGAACTGGTTACTGGTGAACACAGCATGGAGCTGGTTACTGGTGAATGCGGCGTGGAGCTGGTTACTGGTGAAGGCGGCGTGCAGATGCTTACTGGTGAAGACGGCACAGAGCTTGTTACTGGCAAACACGGGGCATAGATGGATACTGGTGAATACGGCACAAAGCTGGTTACTGCTGAACACGGCGCAGAGCTGGTTACTGGCGCACGCATCGCGGAACGACTTACTGGTGATAACGGCACGGAGCTGGATACTGGCGAACACAGTGTGGAGCTGGTAAATGGTGAACACGGCACGAAGCTGGTTCCTGTTGAACACGGCATGGAGCTGGTTACTGGTGAACACGGCGCAGAGCTGGTTACTGGTGAACACGGCGCGGAGCTGGGTACTGGTGAACACGGCGCGGAGCTGGTTACTGGTGAACACGGTGCAGAGCTGGTTACTGGCGAACACAGTGTGGAGCTGGTTACTGTTGAACATGGCACAGAGCTGGTTACTGGTGAACACAGTATGGAGCTGGTTACTGGTGAGCACGGCACGGAGCTGGTTACTGGTGAACACGGCACGGAGATGGTTACTGGTGAACACAGTGTGGAGCTGGTTACTGTTGAATACGGTGAGGAGCTGGTTACGGGTGAATACGGCATGGAGCTTATTACTCGCGAACACGGTGTGGAGCTGGTTACTGGTGAACAGAGCACCGAACTGCTTACTGGTGAACACGGCGTGGAGCTGGTTAATGGTGAATGCGGCTTGGAGCAGGATACTGGTGAACACGGCGTGGAGCTGGTTACTGGTGAACACGGCGTGGATCTGGTTACTGATGAACAGAGCACGGAGCTGGTTACTGTTGATCATGGCTTGCAGCTGGTTACTGGTGAACACGGCGTGGAGCTGGTTAATGCTGGACGCGATGAGGAGCTGGTTTCGGGTTAACGCGGCGTGGAGCTACTTACTGGTGAACACGGCACAGAGCTGGTTACTGGCGAACACGGGGCGTAGCGGGTTACTGGTGAACAGAGTGTGGAGCTGGTTACTGGTGAACACGGCGTGGAGCTGGTTACTGGCAAACGCGATGTGGAGCTGTTTACTCGTGAACACGGCACGGAGCTTGTTACTGGCGAACACGGGGCATAGCTGGTTACTGGTGAACACAGTGAGGAGCTGGTAAATGGTGAACACAGCACGGAGTTGGTTACTGGTGAACAGAGCATGGAGTTGGTTACTGGCGAACACAGTGTGGAGCTGTTTACTGGTGAACATGGCTCGGAGCTGGTTACTGGTGAACACGGCGTGGAGCTGGTTAGTGGTGAACACAGTGTAGAGTGGTTACTGGTGTAGATGGCACGGAGCTTGTTATTGGTGAACACAACACGGAGTTGGTTACTGGTGAACACGGCGCAGAGCTGGTTACTGGGGAACAAGGCACGGAGCTGGGTACTGGTGAACACAGTGCGGAGCTGGTTATTGGCAAACACGATGTGGAGCTGGTTACTGGTTATCACGGCATGGAGCTGGTTACTGGCAAACGTGGCGTGGAGATGGTTACTGGTGAACATGGCATGGAGCTGGTTACTGGTGAACATGGCACGGAGCTGGTTACTGGTGAAAACGGCGTGGAGCTGGTTACTGGTAAACACAGTGAGGAGCTGGTTACTGGTGAAAACGGCACGGAGCTGGTTTCTGGTGAACACGGTGAGGAGCTGGTTACTGGTTAACACGGCGTGCATCTGGTTACTGGTGAAAAGAGCACCGAACTGGTTACTGGTGAACACGGCATGGAGCTGGTTACTGGTGAATGCGGCGTGGAGCTGTTTACTGGTGAAGGCGGTGTGCAGATGCTTACTGGTGAACACAGCAGGGAGCTTGTTACTGGCGAACACGGGGTGTAGCTGGTTACTGGTGAACACAGTGAGGAGCTGGTAAATGGTGAACACAGCACGGAGTTGGTTGCTGGTGAACAGAGCACGGAGATGGTTACTGGTGAACACGGCGTGGAGCTGGTTACTGGTGAAAACTGCATGGAGCTGGTTACTGGTGAACACTGCGTGGAGCTGGTTACTGGTGAACACGGCGCAGAGCTGGTTACTGGTGAACACGGCGTGGAGCTGGTTACTGGTGAACATGGCACGGAGCTGGTTACTGGCGAACACGTTGTGGAGCTGGTTACTGGTGAACATGGTGCGGAGCTGGTTACTGGTGTACACGGCACGGAGCTGGTTACTGGTGAACACGGCACGGAGCTGGTTACTGGTGAACACGGCGTGCAGCTGGTTACTGGTGAACAGAGCACCGAACTGGTTACTGGTGAACACGGCATGGAGCTGGTTACTGGTGAATGCGGCGTGGAGCTGTTTACTGGTGAAGGCGGTGTGCAGATGCTTACTGGTGAACACAGCAGGGAGCTTGTTACTGGCGAACACGGGGCGTAGCTGGTTACTGGTGAACACAGTGAGGAGCTGGTAAATGGTGAACACAGCACGGAGTTGGTTACTGGTGAACAGAGCACGGATATAGTTACTGGCGAACACAGTGTGGAGCTGGTTACTGGTGAACACGGCATGGAGCTGGTTACTGGTGAACACGGCGCGGAGCTGGTTACTGGTGAACACGGTGTGGAGCTGGTTACTGGTGAACACAGTGTGGAGCTGGTTACTGGTGAACATGGCACAGAGCTGGTTACTGGTGAACACAGTGTGGAGCTGGGTACTGGTGAACACGGCATGGAGCTGGTTACTTGCAAACATGGCATGTAGCTGATTACTGGCAAAACCGGCGTGGAGACGGTTACTGGTGAACATGGCATGGAGCTGGTTATTGGTGAACATAGCACAGAGCTTGTTACTGTTGAAAACGGCGTGGAGCTGGTTACTGGTGAACCCGATGAGGAGCTGGTTACTGGTGAACACGGCACGGAGCTCGTTACTGGTGAACACGGCGTGGAGATGGTTACTGGTGAACATGGCAGGGAGCTGGTTACTGATGAACATGGCATGGAGCTGGTTACATGTGAACACGGCGTGAAGCTGGGTAGTGGTGAACACAGTGAGGAGCTGGTTACTGGTGAACATGGCATGGAGCTGGTTACTGGTGAACACGGTTTGGAGCTGGTTACTGGTGAATACGGCGTGGATCTGGTTACTGGAGAACAGAGCACCGAACTGTTTACTGGTGAACATGGCATGGAGCTGGTTACTGGCGAACACGGGGCGTAGCTGGTTACTGGTGAAGATGGCACGAAGCTGGTTACTGCTGAACACGGCGCGGAGCGGGTTACTGGCGCACGCAGCATGGAGCAAATGACTGGTGATAACGGCACGGAGCTGCTTACTAGCGAACACAGTGTGGAGCTGGTTACTGGTGAACACGGCACAGAGCTGGTTACTGTTGAACACGGAAGGGTGCTGGATACTGGTGAACACGGCGCGGGGCTGGTTACTTGTGAACACGGTGCGGAGCTGGTTACTTGTGAACACGGCGCCGAGCTGGTTACTGGTGAACACTGCGCAGAGCTGGTTACTGGTGAACACAGTGTGGAGCTGGTTACTGGTGAACATGGCACAGAGCTGGTGACTGGAGAGCACAGTGTGGAGCTGGTGACTGGTGAATACTGCACGGAGCTGGTTACTGGTGAACACGGCGCGGATCTGGTTACTGGTGAAAACAGTTGTGGTGCTGGTTACTGGTGAACACGGCGTGGATCTGGTTACTGGTGAACAGAGCACCGAACTGGTTACTGGTGAACACGGAACGAAGCTGGTTACTGGTGAACACGGCGTGGAGCTGGTTACTGGTGAAGGCGGTGTGCAGATGCTTACTGGTGAACACAGCAGGGAGCTTGTTACTGGCGAACACGGGGCGTAGCTGGTTACTGGTGAACACAGTGAGGAGCTGGTAAATGGTGAACACAGCACGGAGTTGGTTACTGGTGAACAGAGCACCGAGATGGTTACTGGCGATCACAGTGTGGAGCTGGTTACTGGTGAACACGGCACGGAGCTGGTTACTGTTGAACACGGCATGGAGCTGGTTACTGGTGAACACGGCATGGAGCTGGGTACTGGTGAACACAGCGCGGAGCTGGTTACTGGTGAACACGGTGTGGAGCTGGTTACTGGTGAACACAGTGTGGAGCTGGTTACTGGTGAACATGGCACAGAGCTGGTTACTGGTGAACACAGTGTGGAGCTGGTTACTGGTGAACACGGCATGGAGCTGGTTACTTGCAAACATGGCATGGAGCTGATTACTGGCAAAACCGGCGTGGAGACGGTTACTGGTGAACATGGCATGGAGCTGGTTATTGGTGAACATAGCACAGAGCTGGTTACTGTTGAAAACGGCGTGGAGCTGGTTACTGGTGAACACGGTGAGGAGCTGGCTACTGGTGAACACGGCACGGAGCTGGTTACTGGTGAACACGGCGTGGAGATGGTTACTGGTGTACATGGCAGGGAGCTTGTTACTGATGAACATGGCATGGAGCTGGTTACAGGTGAACACGGGGCGTAGCTGGTTACTGGTGAACACAGTGAGGAGCTGGTAAATGGTGAACACAGCACGGAGTTGGTTACTGGTGAACAGAGCACGGATATAGTTACTGGCGAACACAGTGTGGAGCTGGTTACTGGTGAACACGGCATGGAGCTGGGTACTGGTGAACACGGCGCGGAGCTGGTTACTGGTGAACACGGTGTGGAGCTGGTTACTGGTGAACACAGTGTGGAGCTGGTTACTGGTGAACATGGCACAGAGCTGGTTACTGGTGAACACAGTGTGGAGCTGGGTACTGGTGAACACGGCATGGAGCTGGTTACTTGCAAACATGGCATGTAGCTGATTACTGGTGAACATAGCACAGAGCTTGTTACTGTTGAAAACGGCGTGGAGCTGGTTACTGGTGAACCCGATGAGGAGCTGGTTACTGGTGAACACGGCACGGAGCTCGTTACTGGTGAACACGGCGTGGAGATGGTTACTGGTGAACATGGCAGGGAGCTGGTTACTGATGAACATGGCATGGAGCTGGTTACATGTGAACACGGCGTGAAGCTGGGTAGTGGTGAACACAGTGAGGAGCTGGTTACTGGTGAACATGGCATGGAGCTGGTTACTGGTGAACACGGTTTGGAGCTGGTTACTGGTGAATACGGCGTGGATCTGGTTACTGGAGAACAGAGCACCGAACTGTTTACTGGTGAACATGGCATGGAGCTGGTTACTGGCGAACACGGGGCGTAGCTGGTTACTGGTGAAGATGGCACGAAGCTGGTTACTGCTGAACACGGCGCGGAGCGGGTTACTGGCGCACGCAGCACGGAGCAAATGACTGGTGATAACGGCACGGAGCTGCTTACTAGCGAACACAGTGTGGAGCTGGTTACTGGTGAACACGGCACAGAGCTGGTTACTGTTGAACACGGAAGGGTGCTGGATACTGGTGAACACGGCGCGGGGCTGGTTACTTGTGAACACGGTGCGGAGCTGGTTACTTGTGAACACGGCGCCGAGCTGGTTACTGGTGAACACTGCGCAGAGCTGGTTACTGGTGAACACAGTGTGGAGCTGGTTACTGGTGAACATGGCACAGAGCTGGTGACTGGAGAGCACAGTGTGGAGCTGGTGACTGGTGAATACTGCACGGAGCTGGTTACTGGTGAACACGGCGCGGATCTGGTTACTGGTGAAAACAGTTGTGGTGCTGGTTACTGGTGAACACGGCGTGGATCTGGTTACTGGTGAACAGAGCACCGAACTGGTTACTGGTGAACACGGCACAGAGCTGGTTACTGGTGAATGCGGCGTGGAGCTGTTTACTGGTGAAGGCGGTGTGCAGATGCTTACTGGTGAACACAGCAGGGAGCTTGTTACTGGCGAACACGGGGCGTAGCTGGTTACTGGTGAACACAGTGAGGAGCTGGTAAATGGTGAACACAGCACGGAGTTGGTTACTGGTGAACAGAGCACCGAGATGGTTACTGGCGATCACAGTGTGGAGCTGGTTACTGGTGAACACGGCACGGAGCTGGTTACTGTTGAACACGGCATGGAGCTGGTTACTGGTGAACACGGCATGGAGCTGGGTACTGGTGAACACAGCGCGGAGCTGGTTACTGGTGAACACGGTGTGGAGCTGGTTACTGGTGAACACAGTGTGGAGCTGGTTACTGGTGAACATGGCACAGAGCTGGTTACTGGTGAACACAGTGTGGAGCTGGTTACTGGTGAACACGGCATGGAGCTGGTTACTTGCAAACATGGCATGGAGCTGATTACTGGCAAAACCGGCGTGGAGACGGTTACTGGTGAACATGGCATGGAGCTGGTTATTGGTGAACATAGCACAGAGCTGGTTACTGTTGAAAACGGCGTGGAGCTGGTTACTGGTGAACACGGTGAGGAGCTGGTTACTGGTGAACACGGCACGGAGCTGGTTACTGGTGAACACGGCGTGGAGATGGTTACTGGTGTACATGGCAGGGAGCTTGTTACTGATGAACATGGCATGGAGCTGGTTACAGGTGAACACGGCGTGAAGCTGGGTAGTGGTGAACACAGTGAGGAGCTGGTTACTGGTGAACACGGCATGGAGCTGTTTACTGGTGAACACGGTGAGGAGATGGTTACTGGTGAATATGGCATGGAGCTGGTTACTGGCGAACACGATGTGGAGCTGGTTACTGGTGAATACGGCGTGGATCTGGTTACTGGTGAACAGAGCACCGAACTGGTTACTTGTGAACATGGCATGGAGCTGGTTACTGGCGAACACGGGGCGTAGCTGGTTACTGGTGAAGACGGCACGAAGCTGGTTACTGCTGAACACGGCGCGGAGCTGGTTATTGTTGAACACGGCATGGAGCTGGTTACTGTTGAACACGGCATGGAGCTGGTTACTGGTGAACACGGAGCCGAGCTGGGTACTGGTGAACACGGCGCGGAGCTGGGTACTGGTGAACACGGCGTGGATCTGGTTACTTTTGAACAGAGCACGGAGCTGGTCACTGTTGATCATGGCTTGCAGCTAGTTACTGGTGAACGCGGCGTGGAGCTGGTTAATGCTGGTCGCGGTGTGGAGCTGGTTTCGGGTTAACGCGGCGTGGAGCAACTTATGGTGAACACGGCACAGAGCTGGTTACTGGCGAACACGGGGCGTAGCGGGTTACTGGTGAACAGAGTGTGGAGCTGGATACTGGTGAACATGGCACTGAGCTGTTTACTGGTGAACACAGTGTGGAGCTGGTTACTGGTGAACACGGCGCGGAGCTGGTTACTGGTGAACACGGCACGGAGATGGTTACTGGTGAGCACAGTGTGGAGCTGGTTACTGTTGATTACGGTGAGGAGCTGGTTACGGGTGAATACGGCATGGAGCTGGTTACTAGCGAACACGGTGTGGAGCTGGTTACTGGTGAACAGAGCACCGAACTGCTTACTGGTGAACATGGCGTGGAGCTGGTTACTGGTGAACACGGTGAGGAGATGGTTACTGGTGAATATGGCATGGAGCTGGTTACTGGCGAACACGATGTGGAGCTGGTTACTGGTGAATACGGCGTGGATCTGGTTACTGGTGAACAGAGCACCGAACTGGTTACTTGTGAACATGGCATGGAGCTGGTTACTGGCAAACACGGGGCGTAGCTGGTTACTGGTGAAGACAGCATGAAGCTGGTTACTGCTGAACACGGCGCGGAGCTGGTTACTGTTGAACACCGCATGGAGCTGGTTACTGTTGAACACGACATGGAGCTGGTTACTGGTGAACACGGCGCCGAGCTGGTTACTGGTGAACACGGCGCGGAGCTGGGTACTGGTGAACACGGCGTGGATCTGGTTCCTGTTGAACAGAGCACGGAGCTGGTCACTGTTGATCATGGCTTGCAGCTAGTTACTGGTGAACGCGGCGTGGAGCTGGTTAATGCTGGACGCGGTGTGGAGCTGGTTTCGGGTTAACGCGGCGTGGAGCAACTTACTGGTGAACAAGGCACAGAGCTGGTTACTGGAGAACACGGGGCGTAGCGGGTTACTGGTGAACAGAGTGTGGAGCTGGATACTGGTGAACATGGCACTGAGCTGTTTACTGGTGAACACAGTGTGGAGCTGGTTACTGGTGAACACGGCACGGAGCTGGTTACTGGTGAACACGGCACGGAGATGGTTACTGGTGAGCACAGTGTGGAGCTGGTTACTGTTGATTACGGTGAGAAGCTGGTTACGGGTGAATACGGCATGGAGCTGGTTACTAGCGAACACGGTGTGGAGCTGGTTACTGGTGAACATGGCTTGGATCTGGTTACTGGTGAACATGGCACGGAGCTGGTTACTGGTGAAAACGGCGTGGAGCTGGTTACTGGTAAACACAGTGAGGAGCTGGTTACTGGTGAAAACGGTGAGGAGATGGTTACTGGTGAATATGGCATGGAGCTGGTTACTGGTAAACACAGTGAGGAGCTGTTTACTGGTGAACACGGTGAGGAGATGGTTACTGGTGAATATGGCATGGAGCTGGTTACTGGCGAACACGATGTGGAGCTGGTTACTGGTGAATACGGCGTGGATCTGGTTACTGGTGAACAGAGCACCGAACTGGTTACTTGTGAACATGGCATGGAGCTGGTTACTGGCGAACACGGGGCGTAGCTGGTTACTGGTGAAGACGGCACGAAGCTGGTTACTGCTGAACACGGCGCGGAGCTGGTTATTGTTGAACACGGCATGGAGCTGGTTACTGTTGAACACGGCATGGAGCTGGTTACTGGTGAACACGGAGCCGAGCTGGGTACTGGTGAACACGGCGCGGAGCTGGGTACTGGTGAACACGGCGTGGATCTGGTTACTTTTGAACAGAGCACGGAGCTGGTCACTGTTGATCATGGCTTGCAGCTAGTTACTGGTGAACGCGGCGTGGAGCTGGTTAATGCTGGACGCGGTGTGGAGCTGGTTTCGGGTTAACGCGGCGTGGAGCAACTTATGGTGAACACGGCACAGAGCTGGTTACTGGCGAACACGGGGCGTAGCGGGTTACTGGTGAACAGAGTGTGGAGCTGGATACTGGTGAACATGGCACTGAGCTGTTTACTGGTGAACACAGTGTGGAGCTGGTTACTGGTGAACACGGCGCTGAGCTGGTTACTGGTGAACACGGCACGGAGATGGTTACTGGTGAGCACAGTGTGGAGCTGGTTACTGTTGATTACGGTGAGGAGCTGGTTACGGGTGAATACGGCATGGAGCTGGTTACTAGCGAACACGGTGTGGAGCTGGTTACTGGTGAACAGAGCACCGAACTGCTTACTGGTGAACATGGCGTGGAGCTGGTTACTGGTGAACACGGTGAGGAGATGGTTACTGGTGAATATGGCATGGAGCTGGTTACTGGCGAACACGATGTGGAGCTGGTTACTGGTGAATACGGCGTGGATCTGGTTACTGGTGAACAGAGCACCGAACTGGTTACTTGTGAACATGGCATGGAGCTGGTTACTGGCAAACACGGGGCGTAGCTGGTTACTGGTGAAGACAGCATGAAGCTGGTTACTGCTGAACACGGCGCGGAGCTGGTTACTGTTGAACACCGCATGGAGCTGGTTACTGTTGAACACGACATGGAGCTGGTTACTGGTGAACACGGCGCCGAGCTGGTTACTGGTGAACACGGCGCGGAGCTGGGTACTGGTGAACACGGCGTGGATCTGGTTCCTGTTGAACAGAGCACGGAGCTGGTCACTGTTGATCATGGCTTGCAGCTAGTTACTGGTGAACGCGGCGTGGAGCTGGTTAATGCTGGACGCGGTGTGGAGCTGGTTTCGGGTTAACGCGGCGTGGAGCAACTTACTGGTGAACAAGGCACAGAGCTGGTTACTGGAGAACACGGGGCGTAGCGGGTTACTGGTGAACAGAGTGTGGAGCTGGATACTGGTGAACATGGCACTGAGCTGTTTACTGGTGAACACAGTGTGGAGCTGGTTACTGGTGAACACGGCACGGAGCTGGTTACTGGTGAACACGGCACGGAGATGGTTACTGGTGAGCACAGTGTGGAGCTGGTTACTGTTGATTACGGTGAGAAGCTGGTTACGGGTGAATACGGCATGGAGCTGGTTACTAGCGAACACGGTGTGGAGCTGGTTACTGGTGAACATGGCTTGGATCTGGTTACTGGTGAACATGGCACGGAGCTGGTTACTGGTGAAAACGGCGTGGAGCTGGTTACTGGTAAACACAGTGAGGAGCTGGTTACTGGTGAAAACGGCACAGAGCTGGTTACTGGTGAACACGGTGAGGAGCTGGTTACTGGTTAACACGTCGTGCATCTGGTTACTGGTGAACAGAGCACCGAACTGGTTACTGGTGAACACGGCATGGAGCTGGTTACTGGTGAATGCGGCGTGGAGCTGTTTACTGGTGAAGGCGGTGTGCAGATGCTTACTGGTGAACACAGCAGGGAGCTTGTTACTGGCGAACACGGGGTGTAGCTGGTTACTGGTGAACACAGTGAGGAGCTGGTAAATGGTGAACACAGCACGGAGTTGGTTACTGGTGAACAGAGCACGGAGATGGTTACTGGTGAACACAGTGTGGAGCTGGTTACTGGTGAACACGTCATGGAGCTGGTTACTGGTGAACACGGCATGGAGCTGGGTACTGGTGAACACGGCGCGGAGCTGGTTACTGGTGAACACGGTGTGGAGCTGGTTACTGGTGAACATGGCACGGAGATGGTTACTGGTGAAAACGGCGTGGAGCTGGTTACTGGTGAACACAGTGAGGAGCCGGTTACTGGTGAAAACGGCACGGAGCTGGTTACTGGTGAACACGGTGAGGAGCTGGTTACTGGTTAACACGGCGTGCATCTGGTTACTGGTGAACAGAGCACCGAACTGGTTACTGGTGAACACGGCATGGAGCTGGTTACTGGTGAATGCGGCGTGGAGCTGTTTACTGGTGAAGGCGGTGTGCAGATGCTTACTGGTGAACACAGCAGGGAGCTTGTTACTGGCGAACACGGGGCGTAGCTGGTTACTGGTGAACACAGTGAGGAGCTGGTAAATGGTGAACACAGCACGGAGTTGGTTACTGGTGAACAGAGCACGGATATAGTTACTGGCGGACACAGTGTGGAGCTGGTTACTGGTGAACACGGCATGGAGCTGGTTACTGGTGAACACGGCATGGAGCTGGGTACTGGTGAACACGGCGCGGAGCTGGTTACTGGTGAACACGGTGTGGAGCTGGTTACTGGTGAACACAGTGTGGAGCTGGTTACTGGTGAACATGGCACAGAGCTGGTTACTGGTGAACACAGTGTGGAGCTGGGTACTGGTGAACACGGCATGGAGCTGGTTACTTGCAAACATGGCATGTAGCTGATTACTGGTGAACATAGCACAGAGCTTGTTACTGTTGAAAACGGCGTGGAGCTGGTTACTGGTGAACCCGATGAGGATCTGGTTACTGGTGAACACGGCACAGAGCTCGTTACTGGTGAACACGGCGTGGAGATGGTTACTGGTGAACATGGCAGGGAGCTGGTTACTGATGAACATGGCATGGAGCTGGTTACATGTGAACACGGCGTGAAGCTGGGTAGTGGTGAACACAGTGAGGAGCTGGTTACTGGTGAACACGGCATGGAGCTGGTTACTGGTGAACACGGTTTGGAGCTGGTTACTGGTGAATACGGCGTGGATCTGGTTACTGGAGAACAGAGCACCGAACTGTTTACTGGTGAACATGGCATGGAGCTGGTTACTGGTGAAGACGGCACGAAGCTGGTTACTGCTGAACACGGCGCGGAGCGGGTTACTGGCGCACGCAGCACGGAGCAAATGACTGGTGATAACGGCACGGAGCTGCTTACTAGCGAACACAGTGTGGAGCTGGTTACTGGTGAACACGGCACAGAGCTGGTTACTGTTGAACACGGAATGGAGCTGGATACTGGTGAACACGGCGCGGGGCTGGTTACTTGTGAACACGGTGCAGAGCTGGTTACTGGTGAACACGGCGCCGAGCTGGGTACTGGTGAACACGGCGCGGAGCTGGTTACTGGTGAACACGGCACGGAGATGGTTACTGGTGAACACAGTGTGGAGCTGGTTACTGTTGAATACGGTGAGGAGCTGGTTACGGGTGAATACGGCATGGAGCTTATTACTCGCGAACACGGTGTGGAGCTGGTTACTGGTGAACAGAGCACCGAACTGCTTACTGGTGAACACGGCGTGGAGCTGGTTAATGGTGAATGCGGCTTGGAGCAGGATACTGGTGAACACGGCGTGGAGCTGGTTACTGGTGAACACGGCGTGGATCTGGTTACTGATGAACAGAGCACGGAGCTGGTTAATGTTGATCATGGCTTGCAGCTGGTTACTGGTGAACACGGCGTGGAGCTGGTTAATGCTGGACGCGATAAGGAGCTGGTTTCGGGTTAACGCGGCGTGGAGCTACTTACTGGTGAACACGGCACAGAGCTGGTTACTGGTGAACACGGGGCGTAGCGGGTTACTGGTGAACAGAGTGTGGAGCTGGTTACTGGTGAACACGGCTTGGAGCTGGATACTGGCAAACGCGATGTGGAGCTGTTTACTCGTGAACACGGCACAGAGCTTGTTACTGGCGAACACGGGGCGTAGCTGGTTACTGGTGAACACAGTGAGGAGCTGGTAAATGGTGAACACAGCACGGAGTTGGTTACTGGTGAACAGAGCACGGAGTTGGTTACTGGCGAACACAGTGTGTAGCTGGTTACTGGTGAACATGGCTCAGAACTGGTTACTGGTGAACACGGCGTGGAGCTGGTTAGTGGTGAACACAGTGTAGAGTGGTTACTGGTGTAGATGGCACGGAGCTTGTAATTGGTGAACACAACACGGAGCTGGATACTGGTGAACACAGTGAGGAGCTGGTTACTGGTGAACAAGGCACGGAGCTGGTTACTGGTGAACATGGTGAGGATATGGTTACTGGTGAATACGGCACGGAGCTGGTTACAGGCGAACACTGTGTGGAGCTGGTTACTGGTGAACATGGCGTGGATCTGGTTACTGGTGAACAGAGCACCGAACTGGTTACTGGTGAACATGGCATGGAGCTGGTTACTGGTGAAGACGGCAAGAAGCTGGTTACTGCTGAACATGGCATGGAGCTGGGTACTTGTGATCACGGCACGGAGCTGGTTACTGGCAAACACGGCATGGAGCTGATTACAGGCAAACGCGGCGTGGAGATGGTTACTGGTGAACATGGCACGGAGCTGGTTACTGGTGAACACAGTGAGGAGCTGGTTACTGGTGAAAACGCCACGGAGCTGGTTACTGGTGAACACGGTGAGGAGCTGGTTACTGGTGAACATGACGTGGATCTGGTTACTGGTGAACAGAGCACCGAACTGGTTACTGGTGAACACGGCATTGAGCTGGTTACTGGTGAATGCGGCGTGGAGCTGTTTACTGGTGAAGGCGGAGTGCAGATGCTTACTGGTGAACACAGCAGGGAGCTTGTTACTGGCAAACACGGGGCGTAGCTGGTTACTGGTGAACACAGTGAGGAGCTGGTAAATGGTGAACACAGCACGGAGTTGGTTACTGGTGAACAGAGCACGGAGTTGGTTACTGGCGAACACAGTGTGGAGCTGGTTACTGGTGAACATGGCTCGGAGCTGGTTACTGGTGAACACGGCGTGGAGCTGGTTAGTGGTGAACACAGTGCAGAGTGGTTACTGGTGAAGATGGCACGGAGCTTGTTATTGGTGAACACAACACGGAGCTGGATACTGGTGAACACAGTGGGGAGCTGGTTACTGGTGAACAAGGCACGGAGCTGGTTACTGGTGAACATGGTGAGGATATGGTTACTGGTGAATACGGCACGGAGCTGGTTACAGGTGAACACGGTGTGGAGCTGGTTACTGGTGAACATGGCGTGGATCTGGTTACTGGTGAACAGAGCACCGAACTGGTTACTGGTGAACATGGCATGGAGCTGGTTACTGGCGAACATGGGGCATAGCTGGTTACTGGTGAAGACGGCTGGAAGCTGGTTACTGCTCAACACTGCGTGGAGCTGGTTACTGGCGCACGCAGCACGGAGCTGGTTACTGGTGAACACGGCACAGAGCTGGTTACTGTTGAACACCGCATGGAGCTGGTCACTGGTGAACACGGTGCGGAGCTGGTTACTGGTGAACACTGCGCGGAGCTGGTTACTGGTGAACACGGCATGGAGCTGGTTACTGGTGAACACGGCACAGAGCTGGTTACTGTTGAACACCGCATGGAGCTGGTCACTGGTGAACACGGCACAGAGCTGGTTACTGGTGAACACGGCACAGAGCTGGTTACTGTTGAACACCGCATGGAGCTGGTTACTGGTGAACACGGCACAGAGCTGGTTACTGGTGAACACGGCACAGAGCTGGTTACTGTTGAACACCGCATGGAGCTGGTCACTGGTGAACACGGTGCGGAGCTGGTTACTGGTGAACACTGCGCGGAGCTGGTTACTGGTGAACACGGCATGGAGCTGGTTACTGGTGAACACGGCGCCGAGCTGGTTACTGGTGAACACTGCGCGGAGCTGGTTACTGGTGAACACAGTGTGGAGCTGGTTACTGGTGAACATGGCACAGAGCTGGTTACTGGAGAACACAGTGTGGAGCGGGGAGACTGGTGAATACGGAACGGAGCTGGTTAATGGTGAACATGGCGCGGAGCTGGTTACTGGTGAAAACAGTTGTGGTGCTGGTTACTGGTGAACACGGCGTGGATCTGGCTACTGATGAACAGAGCACGGAGCTGGTTACTGTTGATCATGGCTTGCAGCTGGTTACTGGTGAACGCGGCGTGGAGCTGGTTAATGCTGGACGCGGTGTGGAGCTGGTTTCGGGTTAACGCAGCGTGGAGCTGCTTACTGGTGAACACGGCACAGAGCTGGTTACTGGCGAACACGGGGCGTAGCGGGTTACTGGTGAACAGAGTGTGGAGCTGGATACTGGTGAACACGGCGTGGAGCTGGTTATTGGCAAACGCGATGTGGAGCTGGTTACTGGTGCACACGGCACGGAGCTGGTTACTGGCAAACACGGCATAGAGCTGATTACTGGTGAAAACGGCGTTGAGCTGGTTACTGGTGAGCACAGTGAGGAGCTGGTTACTGGTGAACACGGCACGCAGCTGGTTACAGGTGAACACGGTGAGGAGCTGGTTACTGATGAATATGGCACGGAGCTGGTTACTGGCGAACAGGGTGTGGAGCTGGTTACTGGTGAACACGGCGTGGATCTGGTTACAGATGAACAGAGCACCGAGCTGGTTACTGGTGAACACAGTGAGGAGCTGGTTACTGGTGAACACGGCACGCAGCTGGTTACTGGAGAACACGGTGAGGAGCTGGTTACTGATGAATATGGCACAGAGCTGGTTACTGGCGAACAGGGTGTGGAGCTGGTTACTGGTGAACACGGCGTGGATCTGGTTACAGGTGAACAGAGCACCGAACTGGTTACTGGTGAACACAGCATGGAGCTGGTTACTGGTGAATGCGGCGTGGAGCTGGTTACTGGTGAAGGCGGCGTGCAGATGCTTACTGGTGAAGACGGCACAGAGCTTGTTACTGGCAAACACGGGGCATAGATGGATACTGGTGAATACGGCACAAAGCTGGTTACTGCTGAACACGGCGCAGAGCTGGTTACTGGCGCACGCATCGCGGAACGACTTACTGGTGATAACGGCACGGAGCTGGATACTGGCGAACACAGTGTGGAGCTGGTAAATGGTGAACACGGCACGAAGCTGGTTCCTGTTGAACACGGCATGGAGCTGGTTACTGGTGAACACGGCGCAGAGCTGGTTACTGGTGAACACGGCGCGGAGCTGGGTACTGGTGAACACGGCGCGGAGCTGGTTACTGGTGAACACGGTGCAGAGCTGGTTACTGGCGAACACAGTGTGGAGCTGGTTACTGTTGAACATGGCACAGAGCTGGTTACTGGTGAACACAGTATGGAGCTGGTTACTGGTGAGCACGGCACGGAGCTGGTTACTGGTGAACACGGCACGGAGATGGTTACTGGTGAACACAGTGTGGAGCTGGTTACTGTTGAATACGGTGAGGAGCTGGTTACGGGTGAATACGGCATGGAGCTTATTACTCGCGAACACGGTGTGGAGCTGGTTACTGGTGAACAGAGCACCGAACTGCTTACTGGTGAACACGGCGTGGAGCTGGTTAATGGTGAATGCGGCTTGGAGCAGGATACTGGTGAACACGGCGTGGAGCTGGTTACTGGTGAACACGGCGTGGATCTGGTTACTGATGAACAGAGCACGGAGCTGGTTACTGTTGATCATGGCTTGCAGCTGGTTACTGGTGAACACGGCGTGAAGCTGGTTAATGCTGGACGCGATGAGGAGCTGGTTTCGGGTTAACGCGGCGTGGAGCTACTTACTGGTGAACATGGCACAGAGCTGGTTACTGGCGAACACGGGGCGTAGCGGGTTACTGGTGAACAGAGTGTGGAGCTGGTTACTGGTGAACACGGCGTGGAGCTGGTTACTGGCAAACGCGATGTGGAGCTGTTTACTCGTGAACACGGCACGGAGCTTGTTACTGGCGAACACGGGGCGTAGCTGGTTACTGGTGAACACAGTGAGGAGCTGGTAAATGGTGAACACAGCACGGAGTTGGTTACTGGTGAACAGAGCATGGAGTTGGTTACTGGCGAACACAGTGTGGAGCTGTTTACTGGTGAACATGGCTCGGAGCTGGTTACTGGTGAACACGGCGTGGAGCTGGTTAGTGGTGAACACAGTGTAGAGTGGTTACTGGTGTAGATGGCACGGAGCTTGTTATTGGTGAACACAACACGGAGTTGGTTACTGGTGAACACGGCGCAGAGCTGGTTACTGGGGAACAAGGCACGGAGCTGGGTACTGGTGAACACAGTGCGGAGCTGGTTATTGGCAAACACGATGTGGAGCTGGTTACTGGTTATCACGGCATGGAGCTGGTTACTGGCAAACGTGGCGTGGAGATGGTTACTGGTGAACATGGCATGGAGCTGGTTACTGGTGAACATGGCACGGAGCTGGTTACTGGTGAAAACGGCGTGGAGCTGGTTACTGGTAAACACAGTGAGGAGCTGGTTACTGGTGAAAACGGCACGGAGCTGGTTTCTGGTGAACACGGTGAGGAGCTGGTTACTGGTTAACACGGCGTGCATCTGGTTACTGGTGAAAAGAGCACCGAACTGGTTACTGGTGAACACGGCATGGAGCTGGTTACTGGTGAATGCGGCGTGGAGCTGTTTACTGGTGAAGGCGGTGTGCAGATGCTTACTGGTGAACACAGCAGGGAGCTTGTTACTGGCGAACACGGGGTGTAGCTGGTTACTGGTGAACACAGTGAGGAGCTGGTAAATGGTGAACACAGCACGGAGTTGGTTGCTGGTGAACAGAGCACGGAGATGGTTACTGGTGAACACAGTGTGGAGCTGGTTACTGGTGAACACGGCATGGAGCTGGTTACTGGTGAACACGGCATGGAGCTGGGTACTGGTGAACACGGCGCGGAGCTGGTTACTGGTGAACACGGCGTGGAGCTGGTTACTGGTGAACATGGCACGGAGCTGGTTACTGGTGAAAACGGCGTGGAGCTGGTTACTGGTGAACACAGTGAGGAGCTGGTTACTGGTGAAAACGGCACGGAGCTGGTTACTGGTGAACACGGTGAGGAGCTGGTTACTGGTTAACACGGCGTGCATCTGGTTACTGGTGAACAGAGCACCGAACTGGTTACTGGTGAACACGGCATGGAGCTGGTTACTGGTGAATGCGGCGTGGAGCTGTTTACTGGTGAAGGCGGTGTGCAGATGCTTACTGGTGAACACAGCAGGGAGCTTGTTACTGGCGAACACGGGGCGTAGCTGGTTACTGGTGAACACAGTGAGGAGCTGGTAAATGGTGAACACAGCACGGAGTTGGTTACTGGTGAACAGAGCACGGATATAGTTACTGGCGAACACAGTGTGGAGCTGGTTACTGGTGAACACGGCATGGAGCTGGGTACTGGTGAACACGGCGCGGAGCTGGTTACTGGTGAACACGGTGTGGAGCTGGTTACTGGTGAACACAGTGTGGAGCTGGTTACTGGTGAACATGGCACAGAGCTGGTTACTGGTGAACACAGTGTGGAGCTGGGTACTGGTGAACACGGCATGGAGCTGGTTACTTGCAAACATGGCATGTAGCTGATTACTGGTGAACATAGCACAGAGCTTGTTACTGTTGAAAACGGCGTGGAGCTGGTTACTGGTGAACAGAGCACGGATATAGTTACTGGCGAACACAGTGTGGAGCTGGTTACCGATGAGGAGCTGGTTACTGGTGAACACGGCACGGAGCTCGTTACTGGTGAACACGGCGTGGAGATGGTTACTGGTGAACATGGCAGGGAGCTGGTTACTGATGAACATGGCATGGAGCTGGTTACATGTGAACACGGCGTGAAGCTGGGTAGTGGTGAACACAGTGAGGAGCTGGTTACTGGTGAACATGGCATGGAGCTGGTTACTGGTGAACACGGTTTGGAGCTGGTTACTGGTGAATACGGCGTGGATCTGGTTACTGGAGAACAGAGCACCGAACTGTTTACTGGTGAACATGGCATGGAGCTGGTTACTGGCGAACACGGGGCGTAGCTGGTTACTGGTGAAGATGGCACGAAGCTGGTTACTGCTGAACACGGCGCGGAGCGGGTTACTGGCGCACGCAGCATGGAGCAAATGACTGGTGATAACGGCACGGAGCTGCTTACTAGCGAACACAGTGTGGAGCTGGTTACTGGTGAACACGGCACAGAGCTGGTTACTGTTGAACACGGAAGGGTGCTGGATACTGGTGAACACGGCGCGGGGCTGGTTACTTGTGAACACGGTGCGGAGCTGGTTACTTGTGAACACGGCGCCGAGCTGGTTACTGGTGAACACTGCGCAGAGCTGGTTACTGGTGAACACAGTGTGGAGCTGGTTACTGGTGAACATGGCACAGAGCTGGTGACTGGAGAGCACAGTGTGGAGCTGGTGACTGGTGAATACTGCACGGAGCTGGTTACTGGTGAACACGGCGCGGATCTGGTTACTGGTGAAAACAGTTGTGGTGCTGGTTACTGGTGAACACGGCGTGGATCTGGTTACTGGTGAACAGAGCACCGAACTGGTTACTGGTGAACACGGCACAGAGCTGGTTACTGGTGAATGCGGCGTGGAGCTGTTTACTGGTGAAGGCGGTGTGCAGATGCTTACTGGTGAACACAGCAGGGAGCTTGTTACTGGCGAACACGGGGCGTAGCTGGTTACTGGTGAACACAGTGAGGAGCTGGTAAATGGTGAACACAGCACGGAGTTGGTTACTGGTGAACAGAGCACCGAGATGGTTACTGGCGATCACAGTGTGGAGCTGGTTACTGGTGAACACGGCACGGAGCTGGTTACTGTTGAACACGGCATGGAGCTGGTTACTGGTGAACACGGCATGGAGCTGGGTACTGGTGAACACAGCGCGGAGCTGGTTACTGGTGAACACGGTGTGGAGCTGGTTACTGGTGAACACAGTGTGGAGCTGGTTACTGGTGAACATGGCACAGAGCTGGTTACTGGTGAACACAGTGTGGAGCTGGTTACTGGTGAACACGGCATGGAGCTGGTTACTTGCAAACATGGCATGGAGCTGATTACTGGCAAAACCGGCATGGAGACGGTTACTGGTGAACATGGCATGGAGCTGGTTATTGGTGAACATAGCACAGAGCTGGTTACTGTTGAAAACGGCGTGGAGCTGGTTACTGGTGAACACGGTGAGGAGCTGGTTACTGGTGAACACGGCACGGAGCTGGTTACTGGTGAACACGGCGTGGAGATGGTTACTGGTGTACATGGCAGGGAGCTTGTTACTGATGAACATGGCATGGAGCTGGTTACAGGTGAACACGGCGTGAAGCTGGGTAGTGGTGAACACAGTGAGGAGCTGGTTACTGGTGAACACGGCATGGAGCTGTTTACTGGTGAACACGGTGAGGAGATGGTTACTGGTGAATATGGCATGGAGCTGGTTACTGGCGAACACGATGTGGAGCTGGTTACTGGTGAATACGGCGTGGATCTGGTTACTGGTGAACAGAGCACCGAACTGGTTACTTGTGAACATGGCATGGAGCTGGTTACTGGCGAACACGGGGCGTAGCTGGTTACTGGTGAAGACGGCACGAAGCTGGTTACTGCTGAACACGGCGCGGAGCTGGTTATTGTTGAACACGGCATGGAGCTGGTTACTGTTGAACACGGCATGGAGCTGGTTACTGGTGAACACGGAGCCGAGCTGGGTACTGGTGAACACGGCGCGGAGCTGGGTACTGGTGAACACGGCGTGGAGCTGGTTACTTTTGAACAGAGCACGGAGCTGGTCACTGTTGATCATGGCTTGCAGCTAGTTACTGGTGAACGCGGCGTGGAGCTGGTTAATGCTGGACGCGGTGTGGAGCTGGTTTCGGGTTAACGCGGCGTGGAGCAACTTATGGTGAACACGGCACAGAGCTGGTTACTGGCGAACACGGGGCGTAGCGGGTTACTGGTGAACAGAGTGTGGAGCTGGATACTGGTGAACATGGCACTGAGCTGTTTACTGGTGAACACAGTGTGGAGCTGGTTACTGGTGAACACGGCGCGGAGCTGGTTACTGGTGAACACGGCACGGAGATGGTTACTGGTGAGCACAGTGTGGAGCTGGTTACTGTTGATTACGGTGAGGAGCTGGTTACGGGTGAATACGGCATGGAGCTGGTTACTAGCGAACACGGTGTGGAGCTGGTTACTGGTGAACAGAGCACCGAACTGCTTACTGGTGAACATGGCGTGGAGCTGGTTACTGGTGAACACGGTGAGGAGATGGTTACTGGTGAATATGGCATGGACTTGGTTACTGGCGAACACGATGTGGAGCTGGTTACTGGTGAATACGGCGTGGATCTGGTTACTGGTGAACAGAGCACCGAACTGGTTACTTGTGAACATGGCATGGAGCTGGTTACTGGCAAACACGGGGCGTAGCTGGTTACTGGTGAAGACAGCATGAAGCTGGTTACTGCTGAACACGGCGCGGAGCTGGTTACTGTTGAACACCGCATGGAGCTGGTTACTGTTGAACACGGCATGGAGCTGGTTACTGGTGAACACGGCGCCGAGCTGGTTACTGGTGAACACGGCGCGGAGCTGGGTACTGGTGAACACGGCGTGGATCTGGTTCCTGTTGAACAGAGCACGGAGCTGGTCACTGTTGATCATGGCTTGCAGCTAGTTACTGGTGAACGCGGCGTGGAGCTGGTTAATGCTGGACGCGGTGTGGAGCTGGTTTCGGGTTAACGCGGCGTGGAGCAACTTACTGGTGAACAAGGCACAGAGCTGGTTACTGGCGAACACGGGGCGTAGCGGGTTACTGGTGAACAGAGTGTGGAGCTGGATACTGGTGAACATGGCACTGAGCTGTTTACTGGTGAACACAGTGTGGAGCTGGTTACTGGTGAACACGGCACGGAGCTGGTTACTGGTGAACACGGCACGGAGATGGTTACTGGTGAGCACAGTGTGGAGCTGGTTACTGTTGATTACGGTGAGAAGCTGGTTACGGGTGAATACGGCATGGAGCTGGTTACTAGCGAACACGGTGTGGAGCTGGTTACTGGTGAACATGGCTTGGATCTGGTTACTGGTGAACATGGCACGGAGCTGGTTACTGGTGAAAACGGCGTGGAGCTGGTTACTGGTAAACACAGTGAGGAGCTGGTTACTGGTGAAAACGGCACAGAGCTGGTTACTGGTGAACACGGTGAGGAGCTGGTTACTGGTTAACACGTCGTGCATCTGGTTACTGGTGAACAGAGCACCGAACTGGTTACTGGTGAACACGGCATGGAGCTGGTTACTGGTGAATGCGGCGTGGAGCTGTTTACTGGTGAAGGCGGTGTGCAGATGCTTACTGGTGAACACAGCAGGGAGCTTGTTACTGGCGAACACGGGGTGTAGCTGGTTACTGGTGAACACAGTGAGGAGCTGGTAAATGGTGAACACAGCACGGAGTTGGTTACTGGTGAACAGAGCACGGAGATGGTTACTGGTGAACACAGTGTGGAGCTGGTAACTGGTGAACACGTCATGGAGCTGGTTACTCGTGAACACGGCATGGAGCTGGGTACTGGTGAACACGGCGTGGATCTGGTTACTGTTGAACAGAGCACGGAGCTGGTCACTGTTGATCATGGCTTGCAGCTAGTTACTGGTGAACGCGGCGTGGAGCTGGTTAATGCTGGACGCGGTGTGGAGCTGGTTTCGGGTTAACGCGGCGTGGAGCAACTTATGGTGAACACGGCACAGAGCTGGTTACTGGCGAACACGGGGCGTAGCGGGTTACTGGTGAACAGAGTGTGGAGCTGGATACTGGTGAACATGGCACTGAGCTGTTTACTGGTGAACACAGTGTGGAGCTGGTTACTGGTGAACACGGCACGGAGCTGGTTACTGGTGAACACGGCACGGAGATGGTTACTGGTGAGCACAGTGTGGAGCTGGTTACTGTTGATTACGGTGAGGAGCTGGTTACGGGTGAATACGGCATGGAGCTGGTTACTAGCGAACACGGTGTGGAGCTGGTTACTGGTGAACAGAGCACCGAACTGTTTACTGGTGAACATGGCGTGGAGCTGGTTACTGGTGAACACGGCACGGAGATGGTTACTGGTGAACATGGCAGGGAGCTTGTTACTGATGAACATGGCATTGAGCTGGTTACAGGTGAACACGGCGTGAAGCTGGGTAGTGGTGAACACTGTGAGGAGCTGGTTACTGGTGAACACGGCATGGAGCTGTTTACTGGTGAACACGGTGAGGAGATGGTTACTGGTGAATATGGCATGGAGCTGGTTACTGGCGAACACGATGTGGAGCTGGTTACTGGTGAATACGGCGTGGATCTGGTTACTGGTGAACAGAGCACCGAACTGGTTACTTGTGAACATGGCATGGAGCTGGTTACTGGCAAACACGGGGCGTAGCTGGTTACTGGTGAAGACGGCATGAAGCTGGTTACTGCTGAACACGGCGCGGAGCTGGTTACTGTTGAACACCGCATGGAGCTGGTTACTGTTGAACACGGCATGGAGCTGGTTACTGGTGAACACGGCGCCGAGCTGGTTACTGGTGAACACGGCGCGGAGCTGGGTACTGGTGAACACGGCATGGATCTGGTTCCTGTTGAACAGAGCACGGAGCTGGTCACTGTTGATCATGGCTTGCAGCTAGTTACTGGTGAACGCGGCGTGGAGCTGGTTAATGCTGGACGCGGTGTGGAGCTGGTTTCGGGTTAACGCGGCGTGGAGCAACTTACTGGTGAACACGGCACAGAGCTGATTACTGGCGAACATGGGGCGTAGCGGGTTACTGGTGAACAGAATGTGGAGCTGGATACTGGTGAACATGGCACTGAGCTGTTTACTGGTGAACACAGTGTGGAGCTGGTTACTGGTGAACACGGCGCGGAGCTGGTTACTGGTGAACACGGCACGGAGATGGTTACTGGTGAGCACAGTGTGGAGCTGGTTACTGTTGATTACGGTGAGGAGCTGGTTACGGGTGAATACGGCATGGAGCTGGTTACTAGCGAACACGGTGTGGAGCTGGTTACTGGTGAACATGGCTTGGATCTGGTTACTGGTGAACAGAGCACCGAACTGCTTACTGGTGAACATGGCATGGAGCTGGTTAATGGTGAATGCGGCTTGGAGCAGGATACTGGTGTACGCTGCGTGGAGCTGGTTACTGTTGAACGGGGCGTGGAGATGCTTTCTGGTTAATACGGCAAAGAACTGGTTTCTGGAGAAAATGGGGTGGAGTTGTTTACTGGTGAACACAGCATGGATCTGGTTACTGGTGCACACGGCACAGAGCTGGTTATTGGCAATCACGTTGTGGAGCTGGTTACTGGTGAACACAGCACGGAGCTGGTAACTGGTGAACACGGCGTGGGGCTTGTTACTGGTGAACACGGCATGGATCTGGTTACTGGTGAATGCGCCGTGGAGCTGTTTACTGGTGAAGGCGGCGTGCAGATGCTTACTGGTGAACACAGCAGAGAGCTTGTTACTGGCGAACACGGGGCGTAGCTGGTTACTGGTGCACACAGTGAGGAGCTGGTTACTGGTGAACATGGCGCGGAGCTGGGTACTGGTGATCACGGCACGGAGCTGGTTACTGGCAAACACGGCATGGAGCTGATTACAGGCAAACGCTGCGTGGAGATGGTTACTGGTGAACATGGCATGGAGCTGGTTACTGGTGAACATGGCACGGAGCTGGTTACTGGTGAAAACGGCGTGGAGCTGGTTACTGGTGAACACAGTGAGGAGCTGGTTACTGGTGAAAACGGCACGGAGCTGGTTACTGGTGAACACGGTGAGGAGCTGGTTACTGGTGAACACGACGTGGATCTGGTTACTGGTGAACAGAGCACCGAACTGGTTACTGGTGAACACGGCATTGAGCTGGTTACTGGTGAATGCGGCGTGGAGCTGTTTACTGGTGAAGGCGGAGTGCAGATGCTTACTGGTGAACACAACAGCGAGCTTGTTACTGGCGAACACGGGGCGTAGCTGGTTACTGGTGAACACAGTGAGGAGCTGGTAAATGGTGAACACAGCACGGAGTTGGTTACTGGTGAACAGAGCACGGAGTTGGTTACTGGCGAACACAGTGTGGAGCTGGTTACTGGTGAACACAGTGTGGAGCTGGTTACAGGTGAACACGGCGTGGAGCTGGTTAGTGGTGAACACAGTGTAGAGTGGTTACTGGTGAAGATGGCACGGAGCTTGTTATTGGTGAACACAACACGGAGCTGGATACTGGTGAACACAGTGAGGAGCTGGTTACTGGTGAACAAGGCACGGAGCTGGTTACTGGTGAACATGGTGAGGATATGGTTACTGGTGAATACGGCACGGAGCTGGTTACAGGCGAACACGGTGTGGAGCTGGTTACTGGTGAACATGGCGTGGATCTGGTTACTGGTGAACAGAGCACCGAACTGGTTACTGGTGAACACGGCATGGAGCTGGTTACTGGCGAACATGGGGCATAGCTGGTTACTGGTGAAGACGGCTGGAAGCTGGTTACTGCTCAACACTGCGCGGAGCTGGTGACTGGCGCACGCAGCACGGAGCTGGTTACTGGTGAACACGGCACAGAGCTGGTTACTGTTGAACACCGCATGGAGCTGGTCACTGGTGAACACGGTGCGGAGCTGGTTACTGGTGAACACGGCGCCGAGCTGGTTACTGGTGAACACTGCGCGGAGCTGGTTACTGGTGAACACAGTGTGGAGCTGGTTACTGGTGAACATGGCACAGAGCTGGTTACTGGAGAACACAGTGTGGAGCGGGGAGACTGGTGAATACGGCACGGAGCTGGTTACTGGTGAACACGGCGCGGAGCTGGTTACTGGTGAAAACAGTTGTGGTGCTGGTTACTGGTGAACACGGCGTGGATCTGGCTACTGATGAACAGAGCACGGAGCTGGTTACTGTTGATCATGGCTTGCAGCTGGTTACTGGTGAACGCGGCGTGGAGCTGGTTAATGCTGGACGCGGTGTGAAGCTGTTTTCGGGTTAACGCGGCGTGGAGCTACTTACTGGTGAACACGGCACAGAGCTGGTTACTGGCGATCACGGGGCGTAGCGGGTTACTGGTGAACAGAGTGTGGAGCTGGATACTGGTGAACACGGCTTGGAGCTGGTTATTGGCAAACGCGATGTGGAGCTGGTTACTGGTGAACACGGCACGGAGCTGGTTACTGGCAAACACGGCATGGAGCTGATTACTTGCAAACACGGCGTGGAGATGGTTACTGGTGAACATGGCATGGAGCTGGTTACTGGCGAACACAGTGAGGAGCTGGTTACTGGTGAAAACGGCGTTGAGCTGGTTACTGGTGAACACGGTGAGGAGCTGGTTACTGATGAATATGGCACGGAGCTGATTACTGGCGAACAGGGTGTGGAGCTGGTTACTGGTGAACACGGCGTGGATCTGGTTACAGGTGAACAGAGCACCGAACTGGTTACTGGTGAACACAGCATGGAGCTGGTTACTGGTGAATGCGGCGTGGAGCTGGTTACTGGTGAAGGCGGCGTGCAGATGCTTACTGGTGAAGACGGCACAGAGCTTGTTACTGGCAAACACGGGGCATAGATGGATACTGGTGAATACGGCACAAAGCTGGTTACTGCTGAACACGGCGCAGAGCTGGTTACTGGCGCACGCATCGCGGAACGACTTACTGGTGATAACGGCACGGAGCTGGTTACTGGCGAACACAGTGTGGAGCTGGTAACTGGTGAACACGGCACGAAGCTGGTTCCTGTTGAACACGGCATGGAGCTGGTTACTGGTGAACACGGCGCAGAGCTGGTTACTGGTGAACACGGCGCGGAGCTGGGTACTGGTGAACACGGCGCGGAGCTGGTTACTGGTGAACACGGTGCAGAGCTGGTTACTGGCGAACACAGTGTGGAGCTGGTTACTGTTGAACATGGCACAGAGCTGGTTACTGGTGAACACAGTGTGGAGCTGGTTACTGGGGAACACGGCACGGAGCTGGTTACTGGTGAACACGGCACGGAGATGGTTACTGGTGAACACAGTGTGGAGCTGGTTACTGTTGAATACGGTGAGGAGCTGGTTACGGGTGAATACGGCATGGAGCTTATTACTCGCGAACACGGTGTGGAGCTGGTTACTGGTGAACAGAGCACCGAACTGCTTACTGGTGAACACGGCGTGGAGCTGGTTAATGGTGAATGCGGCTTGGAGCAGGATACTGGTGAACATGGCGTGGAGCTGGTTACTGGTGAACACGGCGTGGATCTGGTTACTGATGAACAGAGCACGGAGCTGGTTACTGTTGATCATGGCTTGCAGCTGGTTACTGGTGAACACGGCGTGAAGCTGGTTAATGCTGGACGCGATGAGGAGCTGGTTTCGGGTTAACGCGGCGTGGAGCTACTTACTGGTGAACACAGCACAGAGCTGGTTACTGGCGAACACGGGGCGTAGCGGGTTACTGGTGAACAGAGTGTGGAGCTGGTTACTGGTGAACACGGCGTGGAGCTGGTTACTGGCAAACGCGATGTGGAGCTGTTTACTCGTGAACACGGCACGGAGCTTGTTACTGGTGAACACGGGGCGTAGCTGGTTACTGGTGAACACAGTGAGGAGCTGGTAAATGGTGAACACAGCACGGAGTTGGTTACTGGTGAACAAAGCACGGAGTTGGTTACTGGCGAACACAGTGTGGAGCTGGTTACTGATGAACATGGCTCGGAGCTGGTTACTGGTGAACACGGCGTGGAGCTGGTTAGTGGTGAACACAGTGTAGAGTGGTTACTGGTGAAGATGGCATGGAGCTTGTTATTGGTGAACACAACACGGAGCTGGATACTGGTGAACACAGTGAGGAGCTGGTTACTGGTGAACAAGGCACGGAGCTGGTTACTGGTGAACATGGTGAGGATATGGTTACTGGTGAATACGGCACGGAGCTGGTTACAGGCGAACACGGTGTGGAGCTGGTTACTGGTGAACATGGCGTGGATCTGGTTACTGGTGAACAGAGCACCGAACTGGTTACTGGTGAACATGGCATGGAGCTGGTTACTGGCGAACACGGGGCATAGCTGGTTACTGGTGAAGACGGCAAGAAGCTGGTTACTGCTGAACATGGCGAGGAGCTGGTTACTGGCGCAGGCAGCACGGAGCTAGTTACTGGTGAACACGGCACAGAGCTGGTTACTGTTGAACACCGCATGGAGCTGGTCACTGGTGAACACGGTGCGGAGCTGGTTACTGGTGAACACGGCGCCGAGCTGGTTACTGGTGAACACTGCACGGAGCTGGTTACTGGTGAACACAGTGTGGAGCTGGTTACTGGTGAACATGGCACAGAGCTGGTTACTGGAGAACACAGTGTGGAGCGGGGAGACTGGTGAACATGGCGCGGAGCTGGTTACTGGTGAAAACAGTTGTGGTGCTGGTTACTGGTGAACACGGCGTGGATCTGGCTACTGATGAACAGAGCACGGAGCTGGTTACTGTTGATCATGGCTTGCAGCTGGTTACTGGTGAACGCGGCGTGGAGCTGGTTAATGCTGGACGCGGTGTGGAGCTGTTTTCGGGTTAACGCGGCGTGGAGCTACTTACTGGTGAACACGGCACAGAGCTGGTTACTGGCGATCACGGGGCGTAGCGGGTTACTGGTGAACAGAGTGTGGAGCTGGATACTGGTGAACACGGCTTGGAGCTGGTTATTGGCAAACGCGATGTGGAGCTGGTTACTGGTGAACACGGCACGGAGCTGGTTACTGGCAAACACGGCATGGAGCTGATTACTTGCAAACACGGCGTGGAGATGGTTACTGGTGAACATGGCATGGAGCTGGTTACTGGCGAACACAGTGAGGAGCTGGTTACTGGTGAAAACGGCGTTGAGCTGGTTACTGGTGAACACGGTGAGGAGCTGGTTACTGATGAATATGGCACGGAGCTGATTACTGGCGAACAGGGTGTGGAGCTGGTTACTGGTGAACACGGCGTGGATCTGGTTACAGGTGAACAGAGCACCGAACTGGTTACTGGTGAACACAGCATGGAGCTGGTTACTGGTGAATGCGGCGTGGAGCTGGTTACTGGTGAAGGCGGCGTGCAGATGCTTACTGGTGAAGACGGCACAGAGCTTGTTACTGGCAAACACGGGGCATAGATGGATACTGGTGAATACGGCACAAAGCTGGTTACTGCTGAACACGGCGCAGAGCTGGTTACTGGCGCACGCATCGCGGAACGACTTACTGGTGATAACGGCACGGAGCTGGTTACTGGCGAACACAGTGTGGAGCTGGTAACTGGTGAACACGGCACGAAGCTGGTTCCTGTTGAACACGGCATGGAGCTGGTTACTGGTGAACACGGCGCAGAGCTGGTTACTGGTGAACACGGCGCGGAGCTGGGTACTGGTGAACACGGCGCGGAGCTGGTTACTGGTGAACACGGTGCAGAGCTGGTTACTGGCGAACACAGTGTGGAGCTGGTTACTGTTGAACATGGCACAGAGCTGGTTACTGGTGAACACAGTGTGGAGCTGGTTACTGGGGAACACGGCACGGAGCTGGTTACTGGTGAACACGGCACGGAGATGGTTACTGGTGAACACAGTGTGGAGCTGGTTACTGTTGAATACGGTGAGGAGCTGGTTACGGGTGAATACGGCATGGAGCTTATTACTCGCGAACACGGTGTGGAGCTGGTTACTGGTGAACAGAGCACCGAACTGCTTACTGGTGAACACGGCGTGGAGCTGGTTAATGGTGAATGCGGCTTGGAGCAGGATACTGGTGAACATGGCGTGGAGCTGGTTACTGGTGAACACGGCGTGGATCTGGTTACTGATGAACAGAGCACGGAGCTGGTTACTGTTGATCATGGCTTGCAGCTGGTTACTGGTGAACACGGCGTGAAGCTGGTTAATGCTGGACGCGATGAGGAGCTGGTTTCGGGTTAACGCGGCGTGGAGCTACTTACTGGTGAACACAGCACAGAGCTGGTTACTGGCGAACACGGGGCGTAGCGGGTTACTGGTGAACAGAGTGTGGAGCTGGTTACTGGTGAACACGGCGTGGAGCTGGTTACTGGCAAACGCGATGTGGAGCTGTTTACTCGTGAACACGGCACGGAGCTTGTTACTGGTGAACACGGGGCGTAGCTGGTTACTGGTGAACACAGTGAGGAGCTGGTAAATGGTGAACACAGCACGGAGTTGGTTACTGGTGAACAAAGCACGGAGTTGGTTACTGGCGAACACAGTGTGGAGCTGGTTACTGATGAACATGGCTCGGAGCTGGTTACTGGTGAACACGGCGTGGAGCTGGTTAGTGGTGAACACAGTGTAGAGTGGTTACTGGTGAAGATAGCATGGAGCTTGTTATTGGTGAACACAACACGGAGCTGGATACTGGTGAACACAGTGAGGAGCTGGTTACTGGTGAACAAGGCACGGAGCTGGTTACTGGTGAACATGGTGAGGATATGGTTACTGGTGAATACGGCACGGAGCTGGTTACAGGCGAACACGGTGTGGAGCTGGTTACTGGTGAACATGGCGTGGATCTGGTTACTGGTGAACAGAGCACCGAACTGGTTACTGGTGAACATGGCATGGAGCTGGTTACTGGCGAACACGGGGCATAGCTGGTTACTGGTGAAGACGGCAAGAAGCTGGTTACTGCTGAACATGGCGCGGAGCTGGGTACTGGTGATCACGGCACGGAGCTGGTTACTGGCAAACACGGCATGGAGCTGATTACAGGCAAACGCGGCGTGGAGATGGTTACTGGTGAACATGGCATGGAGCTGGTTACTGGTGAACATGGCACGGAGCTGGTTACTGGTGAAAACGGCGTGGAGCTGGTTACTGGTGAACACAGTGAGGAGCTGGTTACTGGTGAAAATGGCACGGAGCTGGTTACTGGTGAACACGGTGAGGAGCTGGTTACTGGTGAACACGACGTGGATCTGGTTACTGGTGAACAGAGCACCGAACTGGTTACTGGTGAACACGGCATTGAGCTGGTTACTGGTGAATGCGGCGTGGAGCTGTTTACTGGTGAAGGCGGAGTGCAGATGCTTACTGGTGAACACAACAGGGAGCTTGTTACTGGCGAACACGGGGCGTAGCTGGTTACTGCTGAACACAGTGAGGAGCTGGTAAATGGTGAACACAGCACGGAGTTGGTTACTGGTGAACAGAGCACAGGGTTGGTTACTGGCGAACACAGTGTGGAGCTGGTCACAGGTGAACATGGCTTGGAGCTGGTTACTGGTGAACACGGCGTGGAGCTGGTTAGTGGTGAACACAGTGTAGAGTGGTTACTGGTGAAGATGGCACGGAGCTTGTTATTGGTGAACACAACACGGAGCTGGATACTGGTGAACACAGTGAGGAGCTGGTTACTGGTGAACAAGGCACGGAGCTGGTTACTGGTGAACATGGTGAGGATATGGTTACTGGTGAATACGGCACGGAGCTGGTTACAGGCGAACACGGTGTGGAGCTGGTTACTGGTGAACATGGCGTGGATCTGGTTACTGGTGAACAGAGCACCGAACTGGTTACTGGTGAACACGGCATGGAGCTGGTTACTGGCGAACATGGGGCATAGCTGGTTACTGGTGAAGACGGCTGGAAGCTGGTTACTGCTCAACACTGCGCAGAGCTGGTTACTGGCGCACGCAGCACGGAGCTAGTTACTGGTGAACACGGCACAGAGCTGGTTACTGTTGAACACCGCATGGAGCTGGTCACTGGTGAACACGGTGCGGAGCTGGTTACTGGTGAACACGGCGCCGAGCTGGTTACTGGTGAACACTGCGCGGAGCTGGTTACTGGTGAACACAGTTTGGAGCTGGTTACTGGTGAACATGGCACAGAGCTGGTTACTGGAGAACACAGTGTGGAGCGGGGAGACTGGTGAACATGGCGCGGAGCTGGTTACTGGTGAAAACAGTTGTGGTGCTGGTTACTGGTGAACACGGCGTGGATCTGGTTACTGATGAACAGAGCACGGAGCTGGTTACTGTTGATCATGGCTTGCAGCTGGTTACTGGTGAACGCGGCGTGGAGCTGGTTAATGCTGGACGCGGTGTGGAGCTGGTTTCGGGTTAACGCGGCATGGAGCTACTTACTGGTGAACACGGCACAGAGCTGGTTACTGGTGAACACGGGGCGTAGCGGGTTACTGGTGAACAGAGTGTGGAGCTGGATACTGGTGAACACGACGTGGAGCTGGTTATTGGCAAATGAGATGTGGAGCTGGTTACTGGTGAACACGGCACGGAGCTGGTTACTGGCAAACACGGCATGGAGCTGATTACTGGCAAACACGGCGTGGAGATGGTTACTGGTGAACAAGGCATGGAGCTGGTTACTGGCGAACACAGTGAGGAGCTGGTTACTGGTGAAAACGGCGTTGAGCTGGTTACTGGTGAACACAGTGAGGAGCTGGTTACTGGTGAACACGGCACGCAGCTGGTTACTGGTGAAAACGGTGAGGAGCTGGTTACTGATGAATATGGCACGGAGCTGGTTACTGGCGAACACAGCGTGGATCTGGTTACAGGTGAACAGAGCACCGAACTGGTTACTGGTGAACACAGCATGGAGCTGGTTACTGGTGAATGCGGCGTGGAGCTGGTTACTGGTGAAGGCGGCGTGCAGATGCTTACTGGTGAAGACGGCACAGAGCTTGTTACTGGCAAACACGGGGCATAGATGGATACTGGTGAATACGGCACAAAGCTGGTTACTGCTGAACACGGCGCAGAGCTGGTTACTGGCGCACGCATCGCGGAATGACTTACTGGTGATAACGGCACGGAACTGGATACTGGCGAACACAGTGTGGAGCTGGTAACTGGTGAAAACGGCATGAAGCTGGTTCCTGTTGAACACGGCATGGAGCTGGTTACTGGTGAACACGGCGCAGAGTTGGTTACTGGTGAACACGGCGCGGAGCTGGGTACTGGTGAACACGGCGCGGAGCTGGTTACTGGTGAACACGGCGCGGAGCTGGTTACTGGTGAACACGGCACGGAGATGGTTACTGGTGAACACAGTGTGGAGCTGGTTACTGTTGAATACGGTGAGGAGCTGGTTACGGGTGAATACGGCATGGAGCTTATTACTCGCGAACACGGTGTGGAGCTGGTTACTGGTGAACAGAGCACCGAACTGCTTACTGGTGAACACGGCGTGGAGCTGGTTAATGGTGAATGCGGCTTGGAGCAGGATACTGGTGAACACGGCGTGGAGCTGGTTACTGGTGATCACGGCGTGGATCTGGTTACTGATGAACAGAGCACGGAGCTGGTTACTGTTGATCATGGCTTGCAGCTGGTTACTGGTGAACACGGCGTGGAGCTGGTTAATGCTGGACGCGATGAGGAGCTGGTTTCGGGTTAACGCGGCGTGGAGCTACTTACTGGTGAACACGGCACAGAGCTGGTTACTGGTGAACACGGGGCGTAGCGGGTTACTGGTGAACAGAGTGTGGAGCTGGTTACTGGTGAACACGGCTTGGAGCTGGTTACTGGCAAACGCGATGTGGAGCTGTTTACTCGTGAACACGGCACAGAGCTTGTTACTGGCGAACACGGGGCGTAGCTGGTTACTGGTGAACACAGTGAGGAGCTGGTAAATGGTGAACACAGCACGGAGTTGGTTACTGGTGAACAGAGCACGGAGTTGGTTACTGGCGAACACAGTGTGTGTAGCTGGTTACTGGTGAACATGGCTCAGAGCTGGTTACTGGTGAACACGGCGTGGAGCTGGTTAGTGGTGAACACAGTGTAGAGTGGTTACTGGTGTAGATGGCACGGAGCTTGTAATTGGTGAACACAACACGGAGCTGGATACTGGTGAACACAGTGGGGAGCTGGTTACTGGTGAACAAGGCACGGAGCTGGTTACTGGTGAACATGGTGAGGATATGGTTACTGGTGAATACGGCACGGAGCTGGTTACAGGCGAACACGGTGTGGAGCTGGTTACTGGTGAACATGGCGTGGATCTGGTTACTGGTGAACAGAGCACCGAACTGGTTACTGGTGAACATGGCATGGAGCTGGTTACTGGCGAACACGGGGCATAGCTGGTTACTGGTGAAGACGGCAAGAAGCTGGTTACTGCTGAACAATGCACGGAGCTGGGTACTTGTGATCACGGCATGGAGCTGGTTACTGGCGAACACGGCATGGAGCTGATTACAGGCAAACGCGGCGTGGAGATGGTTACTGGTGAACATGGCATGGAGCTGGTTACTGGTGAACATGGCACGGAGCTGGTTACTGGTGAAAACGGCGTGGAGCTGGTTACTGGTGAACACAGTGAGGAGCTGGTTACTGTTGAAAACGCCACGGAGCTGGTTACTGGTGAACACGGTGAGGAGCTGGTTACTGGTGAACATGAAGTGGATCTGGTTACTGGTGAACAGAGCACCGAACTGGTTACTGGTGAACACGGCATTGAGCTGGTTACTGGTGAATGCGGCGTGGAGCTGTTTACTGGTGAAGGCGGAGTGCAGATGCTTACTGGTGAACACAGCAGGGAGCTTGTTACTGGCAAACACGGGGCGTAGCTGGTTACTGGTGAACACAGTGAGGAGCTGGTAAATGGTGAACACAGCACGGAGTTGGTTGCTGGTGAACAGAGCACGGAGTTGGTTACTGGCGAACACAGTGTGGAGCTGGTTACTGGTGAACATGGCTCGGAGCTGGTTACTGGTGAACACGGCGTGGAGCTGGTTAGTGGTGAACACAGTGCAGAGTGGTTACTGGTGAAGATGGCACGGAGCTTGTTATTGGTGAACACAACACGGAGCTGGATACTGGTGAACACAGTGGGGAGCTGGTTACTGGTGAACAAGGCACGGAGCTGGTTACTGGTGAACATGGTGAGGATATGGTTACTGGTGAATACGGCACGGAGCTGGTTACTGGTGAACACGGTGTGGAGCTGGTTACTGGTGAACATGGCGTGGATCTGGTTACTGGTGAACAGAGCACCGAACTGGTTACTGGTGAACATGGCATGGAGCTGGTTACTGGCGAACATGGGGCATAGCTGGTTACTGGTGAAGACGGCTGGAAGCTGGTTACTGCTCAACACTGCGTGGAGCTGGTTACTGGCGCACGCAGCACGGAGCTGGTTACTGGTGAACACGGCACAGAGCTGGTTACTGTTGAACACCGCATGGAGCTGGTCACTGGTGAACACGGCGCCGAGCTGGTTACTGGTGAACACTGCGCGGAGCTGGTTACTGGTGAACACAGTGTGGAGCTGGTTACTGGTGAACATGGCACAGAGCTGGTTACTGGAGAACACAGTGTGGAGCTGGTTACTGGTGAACATGGCACAGAGCTGGTTACTGGAGAACACAGTGTGGAGCTGGTTACTGGTGAACACTGCGCGGAGCTGGTTACTGGTGAACACAGTGTGGAGCTGGTTACTGGTGAACATGGCACAGAGCTGGTTACTGGAGAACACAGTGTGGAGCTGGTTACTGGTGAACATGGCACAGAGCTGGTTACTGGTGAACACAGTGTGGAGCTGGTTACTGGTGAACACGGCATGGAGCTGGTTACTGGTGTACACTGCGCGGAGCTGGTTACTGGTGAACACAGTGTGGAGCTGGTTACTGGTGAACATGGCACGGAGCTGGTTACTGGAGAACACAGTGTGGAGCGGGGAGACTGGTGAATACGGAACGGAGCTGGTTACTGGTGAACACGGCGCGGAGCTGGTTACTGGTGAAAACAGTTGTGGTGCTGGTTACTGGTGAACACGGCGTGGATCTGGCTACTGATGAACAGAGCACGGAGCTGGTTACTGTTGATCATGGCTTGCAGCTGGTTACTGGTGAACGCGGCGTGGAGCTGGTTAATGCTGGACGCGGTGTGGAGCTGGTTTCGGGTTAACGCAGCGTGGAGCTACTTACTGGTGAACACGGCACAGAATTAGTTACTGGCGAACACGGGGCGTAGCGGGTCACTGGTGAACAGAGTGTGGAGCTGGATACTGGTGAACACGGCGTGGAGCTGGTTATTGGCAAACGCGATGTGGAGCTGTTTACTGGTGCACACGGCACGGAGCTGGTTACTGGCAAACACGGCATGGAGCTGATTACTGGTGAAAACGGCGTTGAGCTGGTTACTGGTGAACACAGTGAGGAGCTGGTTACTGGTGAACACGGCACGCAGCTGGTTACAGGTGAACATGGTGAGGAGCTGGTTACTGATGAATATGGCACGGAGCTGGTTACTGGCGAACAGGGTGTGGAGCTGGTTACTGGTGAACACGGCGTGGATCTGGTTACAGATGAACAGAGCACCGAGCTGGTTACTGGTGAACACAGTGAGGAGCTGGTTACTGGTGAACACGGCACGCAGCTGGTTACTGGTGAACACGGTGAGGAGCTGGTTACTGATGAATATGGCACGGAACTGGTTACTGGCGAACAGGGTGTGGAGCTGGTTACTGGTGAACACGGCGTGGATCTGGTTACAGGTGAACAGAGCACCGAACTGGTTACTGGTGAACACAGCATGGAGCTGGTTACTGGTGAATGCGGCGTGGAGCTTGTTACTGGTGAAGGCGGCGTGCAGATGCTTACTGGTGAAGACGGCACAGAGCTTGTTACTGGCAAACACGGGGCATAGATGGATACTGGTGAATACGGCACAAAGCTGGTTACTGCTGAACACGGCGCAGAGCTGGTTACTGGCGCACGCATCGCGGAACGACTTACTGGTGATAACGGCACGGAGCTGGATACTGGCGAACACAGTGTGGAGCTGGTAAATGGTGAACACGGCACGAAGCTGGTTCCTGTTGAACACGGCATGGAGCTGGTTACTGGTGAACACGGCGCAGAGCTGGTTACTGGTGAACACGGCGCGGAGCTGGGTACTGGTGAACATGGCACGGAGCTGGTTACTGGTGAAAACGGCGTGGAGCTGGTTACTGGTGAACACAGTGAGGAGCTGGTTACTGGTGAAAACGGCACGGAGCTGGTTACTGGTGAACACGGTGAGGAGCTGGTTACTGGTTAACACGGCGTGCATCTGGTTACTGGTGAACAGAGCACCGAACTGGTTACTGGTGAACACGGCATGGAGCTGGTTACTGGTGAATGCGGCGTGGAGCTGTTTACTGGTGAAGGCGGTGTGCAGATGCTTACTGGTGAACACAGCAGGGAGCTTGTTACTGGCGAACACGGGGTGTAGCTGGTTACTGGTGAACACAGTGAGGAGCTGGTAAATGGTGAACACAGCACGGAGTTGGTTACTGGTGAACAGAGCACGGATATAGTTACTGGCGAACACAGTGTGGAGCTGGTTACTGGTGAACACGGCATGGAGCTGGGTACTGGTGAACACGGCGCGGAGCTGGTTACTGGTGAACACGGTGTGGAGCTGGTTACTGGTGAACACAGTGTGGAGCTGGTTACTGGTGAACATGGCACAGAGCTGGTTACTGGTGAACACAGTGTGGAGCTGGGTACTGGTGAACACGGCATGGAGCTGGTTACTTGCAAACATGGCATGTAGCTGATTACTGGTGAACATAGCACAGAGCTTGTTACTGTTGAAAACGGCGTGGAGCTGCTAACTGGTGAACCCGATGAGGAGCTGGTTACTGGTGAACACGGCACGGAGCTCGTTACTAGTGAACACGGCGTGGAGATGGTTACTGGTGAACATGGCAGGGAGCTGGTTACTGATAAACATGGCATGGAGCTGGTTACATGTGAACACGGCGTGAAGCTGGGTAGTGGTGAACACAGTGAGGAGCTGGTTACTGGTGAACATGGCATGGAGCTGGTTACTGGTGAACATGGCATGGAGCTGGTTACTGGCGAACACGGGGCGTAGCTGGTTACTGGTGAAGATGGCACGAAGCTGGTTACTGCTGAACACGGCGCGGAGCGGGTTACTGGCGCACGCAGCACGGAGCAAATGACTGGTGATAACGGCACGGAGCTGCTTACTAGCGAACACAGTGTGGAGCTGGTTACTGGTGAACACGGCACAGAGCTGGTTACTGTTGAACACGGAATGGAGCTGGATACTGGTGAACACGGCGCGGGGCTGGTTACTTGTGAACACGGTGCGGAGCTGGTTACTTGTGAACACGGCGCCGAGCTGGTTACTGGTGTACACTGCGCAGAGCTGGTTACTGGTGAACACAGTGTGGAGCTGGTTACTGGTGAACATGGCACAGAGCTGGTGACTGGAGAGCACAGTGTGGAGCTGGTGACTGGTGAATACTGCACGGAGCTGGTTACTGGTGAACACGGCACGGATCTGGTTACTGGTGAAAACAGTTGTGGTGCTGGTTACTGGTGAACACGGCGTGGATCTGGTTACTGGTGAACAGAGCACCGAACTGGTTACTGGTGAACACGGCACAGAGCTGGTTACTGGTGAATGCGGCGTGGAGCTGTTTACTGGTGAAGGCGGTGTGCAGATGCTTACTGGTGAACACAGCAGGGAGCTTGTTACTGGCGAACACGGGGCGTAGCTGGTTACTGGTGAACACAGTGAGGAGCTGGTAAATGGTGAACACAGCATGGAGTTGGTTACTGGTGAACAGAGCACCGAGATGGTTACTGGCGATCACAGTGTGGAGCTGGTTACTGGTGAACACGGCACAGAGCTGGTTACTGTTGAACACGGCATGGAGCTGGTTACTGGTGAACACGGCATGGAGCTGGGTACTGGTGAACACAGCGCGGAGCTGGTTACTGGTGAACACGGTGTGGAGCTGGTTACTGGTGAACACAGTGTGGAGCTGGTTACTGGTGAACATGGCACAGAGCTGGTTACTGGTGAACACAGTGTGGAGCTGGTTACTGGTGAACACGGCATGGAGCTGGTTACTTGCAAACATGGCATGGAGCTGATTACTGGCAAAACCGGCGTGGAGACGGTTACTGGTGAACATGGCATGGAGCTGGTTATTGGTGAACATAGCACAGAGCTGGTTACTGTTGAAAACGGCGTGGAGCTGGTTACTGGTGAACACGGTGAGGAGCTGGTTACTGGTGAACACGGCACGGAGCTGGTTACTGGTGAACACGGTGGGGAGATGGTTACTGGTGTACATGGCAGGGAGCTTGTTACTGATGAACATGGCATGGAGCTGGTTACAGGTGAACACGGCGTGAAGCTGGGTAGTGGTGAACACAGTGAGGAGCTGGTTACTGGTGAACACGGCATGGAGCTTGTTACTGGTGAACACGGAGCCGAGCTGGGTACTGGTGAACACGGCGCGGAGCTGGTTACTGGTGAACACGGCGTGGATCTGGTTACTGTTGAACAGAGCACGGAGCTGGTCACTGTTGATCATGGCTTGCAGCTAGTTACTGGTGAACGCGGCGTGGAGCTGGTTAATGCTGGACGCGGTGTGGAGCTGGTTTCGGGTTAACGCGGCGTGGAGCAACTTATGGTGAACACGGCACAGAGCTGGTTACTGGCGAACACGGGGCGTAGCGGGTTACTGGTGAACAGAGTGTGGAGCGGGACACTGGTGAACATGGCACTGAGCTGTTTACTGGTGAACACAGTGTGGAGCTGGTTACTGGTGAACACGGCGCGGAGCTGGTTACTGGTGAACACGGCACGGAGATGGTTACTGGTGAGCACAGTGTGGAGCTGGTTACTGTTGATTACGGTGAGGAGCTGGTTACGGGTGAATACGGCATGGAGCTGGTTACTAGCGAACACGGTGTGGAGCTGGTTACTGGTGAACAGAGCACCGAACTGCTTACTGGTGAACATGGCGTGGAGCTGGTTACTGGTGAACACGGTGAGGAGATGGTTACTGGTGAATATGGCATGGAGCTGGTTACTGGCGAACACGATGTGGAGCTGGTTACTGGTGAATACGGCGTGGATCTGGTTACTGGTGAACAGAGCACCGAACTGGTTAATTGTGAACATGGCATGGAGCTGGTTACTGGCAAACACGGGGCGTAGCTGGTTACTGGTGAAGACGGCATGAAGCTGGTTACTGCTGAACACGGCGCGGAGCTGGTTACTGTTGAACACCGCATGGAGCTGGTTACTGTTGAACACGGCATGGAGCTGGTTACTGGTGAACACGGCGCCGAGCTGGTTACTGGTGAACACGGCGCGGAGCTGGGTACTGGTGAACACGGCGTGGATCTGGTTCCTGTTGAACACGGCACAGAGCTGGTTACTGGTGAACACGGGGCGTAGCGGGTTACTGGTGAACAGAGTGTGGAGCTGGTTACTGGTGAACATGGCTTGGAGCTGGTTACTGGCAAACGCGATGTGGAGCTGTTTACTCGTGAACACGGCACAGAGCTTGTTACTGGCGAACACGGGGCGTAGCTGGTTACTGGTGAACACAGTGAGGAGCTGGTAAATGGTGAACACAGCACGGAGTTGGTTACTGGTGAACAGAGCACGGAGTTGGTTACTGGCAAACACAGTGTGTAGCTGGTTACTGGTGAACATGGCTCAGAGCTGGTTACTGGTGAACACGGCGTGGAGCTGGTTAGTGGTGAACACAGTGTAGAGTGGTTACTGGTGTAGATGGCACGGAGCTTGTAATTGGTGAACACAACACGGAGCTGGATACTGGTGAACACAGTGAGGAGCTGGTTACTGGTGAACAAGGCACGGAGCTGGTTACTGGTGAACATGGTGAGGATATGGTTACTGGTGAATACGGCACGGAGCTGGTTACAGGCGAACACGGTGTGGAGCTGGTTACTGGTGAACATGGCGTGGATCTGGTTACTGGTGAACAGAGCACCGAACTGGTTACTGGTGAACATGGCATGGAGCTGGTTACTGGTGAAGACGGCAAGAAGCTGGTTACTGCTGAACATGGCATGGAGCTGGGTACTTGTGATCACGGCACGGAGCTGGTTACTGGCAAACACGGCATGGAGCTGATTACAGGCAAACGCGGCGTGGAGATGGTTACTGGTGAACATGGCACGGAGCTGGTTACTGGTGAAAACGGCGTGGAGCTGGTTACTGGTGAACACAGTGAGGAGCTGGTTACTGGTGAAAACGCCACGGAGCTGGTTACTGGTGAACACGGTGAGGAGCTGGTTACTGGTGAACATGACGTGGATCTGGTTACTGGTGAACAGAGCACCGAACTGGTTACTGGTGAACACGGCATTGAGCTGGTTACTGGTGAATGCGGCGTGGAGCTGTTTACTGGTGAAGGCGGAGTGCAGATGCTTACTGGTGAACACAGCAGGGAGCTTGTTACTGGCAAACACGGGGCGTAGCTGGTTACTGGTGAACACAGTGAGGAGCTGGTAAATGGTGAACACAGCACGGAGTTGGTTACTGGTGAACAGAGCACGGAGTTGGTTACTGGCGAACACAGTGTGGAGCTGGTTACTGGTGAACATGGATCGGAGCTGGTTACTGGTGAACACGGCGTGGAGCTGGTTAGTGGTGAACACAGTGCAGAGTGGTTACTGGTGAAGATGGCACGGAGCTTGTTATTGGTGAACACAACACGGAGCTGGATACTGGTGAACACAGTGGGGAGCTGGTTACTGGTGAACAAGGCACGGAGCTGGTTACTGGTGAACATGGTGAGGATATGGTTACTGGTGAATACGGCACGGAGCTGGTTACAGGTGAACACGGTGTGGAGCTGGTTACTGGTGAACATGGCGTGGATCTGGTTACTGGTGAACAGAGCACCGAACTGGTTACTGGTGAACATGGCATGGAGCTGGTTACTGGCGAACATGGGGCATAGCTGGTTACTGGTGAAGACGGCTGGAAGCTGGTTACTGCTCAACACTGCGTGGAGCTGGTTACTGGCGCACGCAGCACGGAGCTGGTTACTGGTGAACACGGCACAGAGCTGGTTACTGTTGAACACCGCATGGAGCTGGTCACTGGTGAACACGGCGCCGAGCTGGTTACTGGTGAACACTGCGCGGAGCTGGTTACTGGTGAACACAGTGTGGAGCTGGTTACTGGTGAACATGGCACAGAGCTGGTTACTGGAGAACACAGTGTGGAGCGGGGAGACTGGTGAATACGGAACGGAGCTGGTTACTGGTGAACATGGCGCGGAGCTGGTTAATGCTGGACGCGGTGTGGAGCTGGTTTCGGGTTAACGCAGCGTGGAGCTGCTTACTGGTGAACACGGCACAGAGCTGGTTACTGGCGAACACGGGGCGTAGCGGGTTACTGGTGAACAGAGTGTGAAGCTGGATACTGGTGAACACGGCGTGGAGCTGGTTATTGGCAAACGCGATGTGGAGCTGGTTACTGGTGCACACGGCACGGAGCTGGTTACTGGCAAACACGGCATGGAGCTGATTACTGGTGAAAACGGCGTTGAGCTGGTTACTGGTGAACACAGTGAGGAGCTGGTTACTGGTGAACACGGCACGCAGCTGGTTACAGGTGAACACGGTGAGGAGCTGGTTACTGATGAATATGGCACGGAGCTGGTTACTGGCGAACAGGGTGTGGAGCTGGTTACTGGTGAACACGGCGTGGATCTGGTTACAGATGAACAGAGCACCGAGCTGGTTACTGGTGAACACAGTGAGGAGCTGGTTACTGGTGAACACGGCACGCAGCTGGTTACTGGAGAACACGGTGAGGAGCTGGTTACTGATGAATATGGCACGGAGCTGGTTACTGGCGAACAGGGTGTGGAGCTGGTTACTGGTGAACACGGCGTGGATCTGGTTACAGGTGAACAGAGCACCGAACTGGTTACTGGTGAACACAGCATGGAGCTGGTTACTGGTGAATGCGGCATGGAGCTGGTTACTGGTGAAGGCGGCGTGCAGATGCTTACTGGTGAAGACGGCACAGAGCTTGTTACTGGCAAACACGGGGCATAGATGGATACTGGTGAATACGGCACAAAGCTGGTTACTGCTGAACACGGCGCAGAGCTGGTTACTGGCGCACGCATCGCGGAACGACTTACTGGTGATAACGGCACGGAGCTGGATACTGGCGAACACAGTGTGGAGATGGTAAATGGTGAACACGGCACGAAGCTGGTTCCTGTTGAACACGGCATGGAGCTGGTTACTGGTGAACACGGCGCAGAGCTGGTTACTGGTGAACACGGCGCGGAGCTGGGTACTGGTGAACACGGCGCGGAGCTGGTTACTGGTGAACACGGTGCAGAGCTGGTTACTGGCGAACACAGTGTGGAGCTGGTTACTGTTGAACATGGCACAGAGCTGGTTACTGGTGAACACAGTATGGAGCTGGTTACTGGTGAGCACGGCACGGAGCTGGTTACTGGTGAACACGGCACGGAGATGGTTACTGGTGAACACAGTGTGGAGCTGGTTACTGTTGAATACGGTGAGGAGCTGGTTACGGGTGAATACGGCATGGAGCTTATTACTCGCGAACACGGTGTGGAGCTGGTTACTGGTGAACAGAGCACCGAACTGCTTACTGGTGAACACGGCGTGGAGCTGGTTAATGGTGAATGCGGCTTGGAGCAGGATACTGGTGAACACGGCGTGGAGCTGGTTACTGGTGAACACGGCGTGGATCTGGTTACTGATGAACAGAGCACGGAGCTGGTTACTGTTGATCATGGCTTGCAGCTGGTTACTGGTGAACACGGCGTGGAGCTGGTTAATGCTGGACGCGATGAGGAGCTGGTTTCGGGTTAACGCGGCGTGGAGCTACTTACTGGTGAACACGGCACAGAGCTGGTTACTGGCGAACACGGGGCGTAGCGGGTTACTGGTGAACAGAGTGTGGAGCTGGTTACTGGTGAACACGGCGTGGAGCTGGTTACTGGCAAACGCGATGTGGAGCTGTTTACTCGTGAACACGGCACGGAGCTTGTTACTGGCGAACACGGGGCGTAGCTGGTTACTGGTGAACACAGTGAGGAGCTGGTAAATGGTGAACACAGCACGGAGTTGGTTACTGGTGAACAGAGCATGGAGTTGGTTACTGGCGAACACAGTGTGGAGCTGTTTACTGGTGAACATGGCTCGGAGCTGGTTACTGGTGAACACGGCGTGGAGCTGGTTAGTGGTGAACACAGTGTAGAGTGGTTACTGGTGTAGATGGCACGGAGCTTGTTATTGGTGAACACAACACGGAGTTGGTTACTGGTGAACACGGCGCAGAGCTGGTTACTGGGGAACAAGGCACGGAGCTGGGTACTGGTGAACACAGTGCGGAGCTGGTTATTGGCAAACACGATGTGGAGCTGTTTACTGGTTATCACGGCATGGAGCTGGTTACTGGCAAACGTGGCGTGGAGATGGTTACTGGTGAACATGGCATGGAGCTGGTTACTGGTGAACATGGCACGGAGCTGGTTACTGGTGAAAACGGCGTGGAGCTGGTTACTGGTAAACACAGTGAGGAGCTGGTTACTGGTGAAAACGGCACGGAGCTGGTTTCTGGTGAACACGGTGAGGAGCTGGTTACTGGTTAACACGGCGTGCATCTGGTTACTGGTGAAAAGAGCACCGAACTGGTTACTGGTGAACACGGCATGGAGCTGGTTACTGGTGAATGCGGCGTGGAGCTGTTTACTGGTGAAGGCGGTGTGCAGATGCTTACTGGTGAACACAGCAGGGAGCTTGTTACTGGCGAACACGGGGTGTAGCTGGTTACTGGTGAACACAGTGAGGAGCTGGTAAATGGTGAACACAGCACGGAGTTGGTTGCTGGTGAACAGAGCACGGAGATGGTTACTGGTGAACACAGTGTGGAGCTGGTTACTGGTGAACACGGCATGGAGCTGGTTACTGGTGAACACGGCATGGAGCTGGGTACTGGTGAACACGGCGCGGAGCTGGTTACTGGTGAACACGGCGTGGAGCTGGTTACTGGTGAACATGGCACGGAGCTGGTTACTGGTGAAAACGGCGTGGAGCTGGTTACTGGTGAACACAGTGAGGAGCTGGTTACTGGTGAAAACGGCACGGAGCTGGTTACTGGTGAACACGGTGAGGAGCTGGTTACTGGTTAACACGGCGTGCATCTGGTTACTGGTGAACAGAGCACCGAACTGGTTACTGGTGAACACGGCATGGAGCTGGTTACTGGTGAATGCGGCGTGGAGCTGTTTACTGGTGAAGGCGGTGTGCAGATGCTTACTGGTGAACACAGCAGGGAGCTTGTTACTGGCGAACACGGGGCGTAGCTGGTTACTGGTGAACACAGTGAGGAGCTGGTAAATGGTGAACACAGCACGGAGTTGGTTACTGGTGAACAGAGCACGGATATAGTTACTGGCGAACACAGTGTGGAGCTGGTTACTGGTGAACACGGCATGGAGCTGGGTACTGGTGAACACGGCGCGGAGCTGGTTACTGGTGAACACGGTGTGGAGCTGGTTACTGGTGAACACAGTGTGGAGCTGGTTACTGGTGAACATGGCACAGAGCTGGTTACTGGTGAACACAGTGTGGAGCTGGGTACTGGTGAAAACGGCATGGAGCTGGTTACTTGCAAACATGGCATGTAGCTGATTACTGGTGAACATAGCACAGAGCTTGTTACTGTTGAAAACGGCGTGGAGCTGGTTACTGGTGAACCCGATGAGGAGCTGGTTACTGGTGAACACGGCACGGAGCTCGTTACTGGTGAACACGGCGTGGAGATGGTTACTGGTGAACATGGCAGGGAGCTGGTTACTGATGAAAATGGCATGGAGCTGGTTACATGTGAACACGGCGTGAAGCTGGGTAGTGGTGAACACAGTGAGGAGCTGGTTACTGGTGAACATGGCATGGAGCTGGTTACTGGTGAACACGGTTTGGAGCTGGTTACTGGTGAATACGGCGTGGATCTGGTTACTGGAGAACAGAGCACCGAACTGTTTACTGGTGAACATGGCATGGAGCTGGTTACTGGTGAAGACGGCACGAAGCTGGTTACTGCTGAACACGGCGCGGAGCGGGTTACTGGCGCACGCAGCATGGAGCAAATGACTGGTGATAACGGCACGGAGCTGCTTACTAGCGAACACAGTGTGGAGCTGGTTACTGGTGAACACGGCACAGAGCTGGTTACTGTTGAACACGGAAGGGTGCTGGATACTGGTGAATACGGCGCGGGGCTGGTTACTTGTGAACACGGTGCGGAGCTGGTTACTTGTGAACACGGCGCCGAGCTGGTTACTGGTGAACACTGCGCAGAGCTGGTTACTGGTGAACACAGTGTGGAGCTGGTTACTGGTGAACATGGCACAGAGCTGGTGACTGGAGAGCACAGTGTGGAGCTGGTGACTGGTGAATACTGCACGGAGCTGGTTACTGGTGAACACGGCGCGGATCTGGTTACTGGTGAAAACAGTTGTGGTGCTGGTTACTGGTGAACACGGCGTGGATCTGGTTACTGGTGAACAGAGCACCGAACTGGTTACTGGTGAACACGGCACAGAGCTGGTTACTGGTGAATGCGGCATGGAGCTGTTTACTGGTGAAGGCGGTGTGCAGATGCTTACTGGTGAACACAGCAGGGAGCTTGTTACTGGTGAACACGGGGCGTAGCTGGTTACTGGTGAACACAGTGAGGAGCTGGTAAATGGTGAACACAGCACGGAGTTGGTTACTGGTGAACAGAGCACCGAGATGGTTACTGGCGATCACAGTGTGGAGCTGGTTACTGGTGAACACGGCACGGAGCTGGTTACTGTTGAACACGGCATGGAGCTGGTTACTGGTGAACACGGCATGGAGCTGGGTACTGGTGAACACAGCACGGAGCTGGTTACTGGTGAACACGGTGTGGAGCTGGTTACCGGTGAACACAGTGTGGAGCTGGTTACTAGTGAACATGGCACAGAGCTGGTTACTGGTGAACACAGTGTGGAGCTGGTTACTGGTGAACACGGCATGGAGCTGGTTACTTGCAAACATGGCATGGAGCTGATTACTGGCAAAACCGGCGTGGAGACGGTTACTGGTGAACATGGCATGGAGCTGGTTATTGGTGAACATAGCACAGAGCTGGTTACTGTTGAAAACGGCGTGGAGCTGGTTACTGGTGAACACGGTGAGGAGCTGGTTACTGGTGAACACGGCACGGAGCTGGTTACTGGTGAACACGGCGTGGAGATGGTTACTGGTGTACATGGCAGGGAGCTTGTTACTGATGAACATGGCATTGAGCTGGTTACAGGTGAACACGGCGTGAAGCTGGGTAGTGGTGAACACAGTGAGGAGCTGGTTACTGGTGAACACGGCATGGAGCTGTTTACTGGTGAACACGGTGAGGAGATGGTTACTGGTGAATATGGCATGGAGCTGGTTACTGGCGAACACGATGTGGAGCTGGTTACTGGTGAATACGGCGTGGATCTGGTTACTGGTGAACAGAGCACCGAACTGGTTACTTGTGAACATGGCATGGAGCTGGTTACTGGCGAACACGGGGCGTAGCTGGTTACTGGTGAAGACGGCACGAAGCTGGTTACTGCTGAACACGGCGCGGAGCTGGTTATTGTTGAACACGGCATGGAGCTGGTTACTGTTGAACACGGCATGGAGCTGGTTACTGGTGAACACGGAGCCGAGCTGGGTACTGGTGAACACGGCGTGGATCTGGTTACTTTTGAACAGAGCACGGAGCTGGTCACTGTTGATCATGGCTTGCAGCTAGTTACTGGTGAACGCGGCGTGGAGCTGGTTAATGCTGGACGCGGTGTGGAGCTGGTTTCGGGTTAACGCGGCGTGGAGCAACTTATGGTGAACACGGCACAGAGCTGGTTACTGGCGAACACGGGGCGTTGCGGGTTACTGGTGAACAGAGTGTGGAGCTGGATACTGGTGAACATGGCACTGAGCTGTTTACTGGTGAACACAGTGTGGAGCTGGTTACTGGTGAACACGGCGCGGAGCTGGTTACTGGTGAACACGGCACGGAGATGGTTACTGGTGAGCACAGTGTGGAGCTGGTTACTGTTGATTACGGTGAGGAGCTGGTTACGGGTGAATACGGCATGGAGCTGGTTACTAGCGAACACGGTGTGGAGCTGGTTACTGGTGAACAGAGCACCGAACTGCTTACTGGTGAACATGGCGTGGAGCTGGTTACTGGTGAACACGGTGAGGAGATGGTTACTGGTGAATATGGCATGGAGCTGGTTACTGGCGAACACGATGTGGAGCTGGTTACTGGTGAATACGGCGTGGATCTGGTTACTGGTGAACAGAGCACCGAACTGGTTACTTGTGAACATGGCATGGAGCTGGTTACTGGCAAACACGGGGCGTAGCTGGTTACTGGTGAAGACGGCATGAAGCTGGTTACTGCTGAACACGGCGCGGAGCTGGTTACTGTTGAACACCGCATGGAGCTGGTTACTGTTGAACACGGCATGTAGCTGGTTACTGGTGAACACGGCGCCGAGCTGGTTACTGGTGAACACGGCGCGGAGCTGGGTACTGGTGAACACGGCGTGGATCTGGTTCCTGTTGAACAGAGCACGGAGCTGGTCACTGTTGATCATGGCTTGCAGCTAGTTACTGGTGAACGCGGCGTGGAGCTGGTTAATGCTGGACGCGGTGTGGAGCTGGTTTCGGGTTAACGCAGCGTGGAGCAACTTACTGGTGAACACGGCACAGAGCTGGTTACTGGCGAACACGGGGCGTAGCGGGTTACTGGTGAACAGAGTGTGGAGCTGGATACTGGTGAACATGGCACTGAGCTGTTTACTGGTGAACACAGTGTGGAGCTGGTTACTGGTGAACACGGCACGGAGCTGGTTACTGGTGAACACGGCACGGAGATGGTTACTGGTGAGCACAGTGTGGAGCTGGTTACTGTTAATTACGGTGAGAAGCTGGTTACGGGTGAATACGGCATGGAGCTGGTTACTAGCGAACACGGTGTGGAGCTGGTTACTGGTGAACATGGCTTGGATCTGGTTACTGGTGAACATGACACGGAGCTGGTTACTGGTGAAAACGGCGTGGAGCTGGTTACTGGTAAACACAGTGAGGAGCTGGTTACTGGTGAAAACGGCACAGAGCTGGTTACTGGTGAACACGGTGAGGAGCTGGTTACTGGTTAACACGTCGTGCATCTGGTTACTGGTGAACAGAGCACCGAACTGGTTACTGGTGAACACGGCATGGAGCTGGTTACTGGTGAATGCGGCGTGGAGCTGTTTACTGGTGAAGGCGGTGTGCAGATGCTTACTGGTGAACACAGCAGGGAGCTTGTTACTGGCGAACACGGGGTGTAGCTGGTTACTGGTGAACACAGTGAGGAGCTGGTAAATGGTGAACACAGCACGGAGTTGGTTACTGGTGAACAGAGCACGGAGATGGTTACTGGTGAACACAGTGTGGAGCTGGTTACTGGTGAACACGTCATGGAGCTGGTTACTGGTGAACACGGCATGGAGCTGGGTACTGGTGAACACGGCGCGGAGCTGGTTACTGGTGAACACGGTGTGGAGCTGGTTACTGGTGAACATGGCACGGAGATGGTTACTGGTGAAAACGGCGTGGAGCTGGTTACTGGTGAACACAGTGAGGAGCTGGTTACTGGTGAAAACGGCACGGAGCTGGTTACTGGTGAACACGGTGAGGAGCTGGTTACTGGTTAACACGGCGTGCATCTGGTTACTGGTGAACAGAGCACCGAACTGGTTACTGGTGAACACGGGGCGTAGCGGGTTACTGGTGAACAGAGTGTGGAGCTGGATACTGGTGAACATGGCACTGAGCTGTTTACTGGTGAACACAGTGTGGAGCTGGTTACTGGTGAACACGGCGCGGAGCTGGTTACTGGTGAACACGGCACGGAGATGGTTACTGGTGAGCACAGTGTGGAGCTGGTTACTGTTGATTACGGTGAGGAGCTGGTTACGGGTGAATACGGCATGGAGCTGGTTACTAGCGAACACGGTGTGGAGCTGGTTACTGGTGAACAGAGCACTGAACTGCTTACTGGTGAACATGGCGTGGAGCTGGTTACTGGTGAACACGGTGAGGAGATGGTTACTGGTGAATATGGCATGGAGCTGGTTACTGGCGAACACGATGTGGAGCTGGTTACTGGTGAATACGGCGTGGATCTGGTTACTGGTGAACAGAGCACCGAACTGGTTACTTGTGAACATGGCATGGAGCTGGTTACTGGCAAACACGGGGCGTAGCTGGTTACTGGTGAAGACGGCATGAAGCTGGTTACTGCTGAACACGGCGCGGAGCTGGTTACTGTTGAACACCGCATGGAGCTGGTTACTGTTGAACACGGCATGTAGCTGGTTACTGGTGAACACGGCGCCGAGCTGGTTACTGGTGAACACGGCGCGGAGCTGGGTACTGGTGAACACGGCGTGGATCTGGTTCCTGTTGAACAGAGCACGGAGCTGGTCACTGTTGATCATGGCTTGCAGCTAGTTACTGGTGAACGCGGCGTGGAGCTGGTTAATGCTGGACGCGGTGTGGAGCTGGTTTCGGGTTAACGCGGCGTGGAGCAACTTACTGGTGAACACGGCACAGAGCTGGTTACTGGCGAACACGGGGCGTAGCGGGTTACTGGTGAACAGAGTGTGGAGCTGGATACTGGTGAACATGGCACTGAGCTGTTTACTGGTGAACACAGTGTGGAGCTGGTTACTGGTGAACACGGCACGGAGCTGGTTACTGGTGAACACGGCACGGAGATGGTTACTGGTGAGCACAGTGTGGAGCTGGTTACTGTTGATTACGGTGAGAAGCTGGTTACGGGTGAATACGGCATGGAGCTGGTTACTAGCGAACACGGTGTGGAGCTGGTTACTGGTGAACATGGCTTGGATCTGGTTACTGGTGAACATGACACGGAGCTGGTTACTGGTGAAAACGGCGTGGAGCTGGTTACTGGTAAACACAGTGAGGAGCTGGTTACTGGTGAAAACGGCACAGAGCTGGTTACTGGTGAACACGGTGAGGAGCTGGTTACTGGTTAACACGTCGTGCATCTGGTTACTGGTGAACAGAGCACCGAACTGGTTACTGGTGAACACGGCATGGAGCTGGTTACTGGTGAATGCGGCGTGGAGCTGTTTACTGGTGAAGGCGGTGTGCAGATGCTTACTGGTGAACACAGCAGGGAGCTTGTTACTGGCGAACACGGGGTGTAGCTGGTTACTGGTGAACACAGTGAGGAGCTGGTAAATGGTGAACACAGCACGGAGTTGGTTACTGGTGAACAGAGCACGGAGATGGTTACTGGTGAACACAGTGTGGAGCTGGTTACTGGTGAACACGTCATGGAGCTGGTTACTGGTGAACACGGCATGGAGCTGGGTACTGGTGAACACGGCGCGGAGCTGGTTACTGGTGAACACGGTGTGGAGCTGGTTACTGGTGAACATGGCACGGAGATGGTTACTGGTGAAAACGGCGTGGAGCTGGTTACTGGTGAACACAGTGAGGAGCTGGTTACTGGTGAAAACGGCACGGAGCTGGTTACTGGTGAACACGGTGAGGAGCTGGTTACTGGTTAACACGGCGTGCATCTGGTTACTGGTGAACAGAGCACCGAACTGGTTACTGGTGAACACGGCATGGAGCTGGTTACTGGTGAATGCGGCGTGGAGCTGTTTACTGGTGAAGGCGGTGTGCAGATGCTTACTGGTGAACACAGCAGGGAGCTTGTTACTGGCGAACACGGGGCGTAGCTGGTTACTGGTGAACACAGTGAGGAGCTGGTAAATGGTGAACACAGCACGGAGTTGGTTACTGGTGAACAGAGCACGGATATAGTTACTGGCGAACACAGTGTGGAGCTGGTTACTGGTGAACACGGCATGGAGCTGGTTACTGGTGAACACGGCATGGAGCTGGGTACTGGTGAACACGGCGCGGAGCTGGTTACTGGTGAACACGGTGTGGAGCTGGTTACTGGTGAACACAGTGTGGAGCTGGTTACTGGTGAACATGGCACAGAGCTGGTTACTGGTGATCACAGTGTGGAGCTGGGTACTGGTGAACACGGCATGGAGCTGGTTACTTGCAAACATGGCATGTAGCTGATTACTGGTGAACATAGCACAGAGCTTGTTACTGTTGAAAACGGCGTGGAGCTGGTTACTGGTGAACCCGATGAGGAGCTGGTTACTGGTGAACACGGCACAGAGCTCGTTACTGGTGAACACGGCGTGGAGATGGTTACTGGTGAACATGGCAGGGAGCTGGTTACTGATGAACATGGCATGGAGCTGGTTACATGTGAACACGGCGTGAAGCTGGGTAGTGGTGAACACAGTGAGGAGCTGGTTACTGGTGAACACGGCATGGAGCTGGTTACTGGTGAACACGGTTTGGAGCTGGTTACTGGTGAATACGGCGTGGATCTGGTTACTGGAGAACAGAGCACCGAACTGTTTACTGGTGAACATGGCATGGAGCTGGTTACTGGTGAAGACGGCACGAAGCTGGTTACTGCTGAACACGGCGCGGAGCGGGTTACTGGCGCACGCAGCACGGAGCAAATGACTGGTGATAACGGCACGGAGCTGCTTACTAGCGAACACAGTGTGGAGCTGGTTACTGGTGAACACGGCACAGAGCTGGTTACTGTTGAACACGGAATGGAGCTGGATACTGGTGAACACGGCGCGGGGCTGGTTACTTGTGAACACGGTGCGGAGCTGGTTACTTGTGAACACGGCGCCGAGCTGGTTACTGGTGAACACTGCGCAGAGCTGGTTACTGGTGAACACAGTGTGGAGCTGGTTACTGGTGAACATGGCACAGAGCTGGTGACTGGAGAGCACAGTGTGGAGCTGGTGACTGGTGAATACTGCATGGAGCTGGTTACTGGTGAACACGGCGCGGATCTGGTTACTGGTGAAAACAGTTGTGGTGCTGGTTACTGGTGAACACGGCGTAGATCTGGTTACTGGTGAACAGAGCACCGAACTGGTTACTGGTGAACACGGCACAGAGCTGGTTACTGGTGAATGCGGCGTGGAGCTGTTTACTGGTGAAGGCGATGTGCAGATGCTTACTGGTGAACACAGCAGGGAGCTTGTTACTGGCGAACACGGGGCGTAGCTGGTTACTGGTGAACACAGTGAGGAGCTGGTAAATGGTGAACACAGCACGGAGTTGGTTATTGGTGAACAGAGCACCGAGATGGTTACTGGCGAACACAGTGTGGAGCTGGTTACTGGTGAACACGGCACGGAGCTGGTTACTGTTGAACACGGCATGGAGCTGGTTACTGGTGAACACGGCATGGAGCTGGGTACTGGTGAACACAGCGCGGAGCTGGTTACTGGTGAACACGGTGTGGAGCTGGTTACTGGTGAACACAGTGTGGAGCTGGTTACTGGTGAACATGGCACAGAGCTGGTTACTGGTGAACACGGCGCAGAGCTGGTTACTGGCGCACGCATCGCGGAACGACTTACTGGTGATAACGGCACAGAGCTGGTTACTGGCGAACACAGTGTGGAGCTGGTAACTGGTGAACACGGCACGAAGCTGGTTCCTGTTGAACACGGCATGGAGCTGGTTACTGGTGAACACGGCGCAGAGCTGGTTACTGGTGAACACGGCGCGGAGCTGGGTACTGGTGAACACGGCGCGGAGCTGGTTACTGGTGAACACGGTGCAGAGCTGGTTACTGGCGAACACAGTGTGGAGCTGGTTACTGTTGAACATGGCACAGAGCTGGTTACTGGTGAACACAGTGTGGAGCTGGTTACTGGGGAACACGGCACGGAGCTGGTTACTGGTGAACACGGCACGGAGATGGTTACTGGTGAACACAGTGTGGAGCTGGTTACTGTTGAATACGGTGAGGAGCTGGTTACGGGTGAATACGGCATGGAGCTTATTACTCGCGAACACGGTGTGGAGCTGGTTACTGGTGAACAGAGCACCGAACTGCTTACTGGTGAACACGGCGTGGAGCTGGTTAATGGTGAATGCGGCTTGGAACAGGATACTGGTGAACATGGCGTGGAGCTGGTTTCTGGTGAACACGGCGTGGATCTGGTTACTGATGAACAGAGCACGGAGCTGGTTACTGTTGATCATGGCTTGCAGCTGGTTACTGGTGAACACGGCGTGAAGCTGGTTAATGCTGGACGCGATGAGGAGCTGGTTTCGGGTTAACGCGGCGTGGAGCTACTTACTGGTGAACACAGCACAGAGCTGGTTACTGGCGAACACGGGGCGTAGCGGGTTACTGGTGAACAGAGTGTGGAGCTGGTTACTGGTGAACACGGCGTGGAGCTGGTTACTGGCAAACGCGATGTGGAGCTGTTTACTCGTGAACACGGCACGGAGCTTGTTACTGGCGAACACGGGGCGTAGCTGGTTACTGGTGAACACAGTGAGGAGCTGGTAAATGGTGAACACAGCACGGAGTTGGTTACTGGTGAACAAAGCACGGAGTTGGTTACTGGCGAACACAGTGTGGAGCTGGTTACTGATGAACATGGCTCGGAGCTGGTTACAGGTGAACACGGCGTGGAGCTGGTTAGTGGTGAACACAGTGTAGAGTGGTTACTGGTGAAGATGGCATGGAGCTTGTTATTGGTGAACACAACACGGAGCTGGATACTGGTGAACACAGTGAGGAGCTGGTTACTGGTGAACAAGGCACGGAGCTGGTTACTGGTGAACATGGTGAGGATATGGTTACTGGTGAATACGGCACGGAGCTGGTTACAGGCGAACACGGTGTGGAGCTGGTTACTGGTGAACATGGCGTGGATCTGGTTACTGGTGAACAGAGCACCGAACTGGTTACTGGTGAACATGGCATGGAGCTGGTTACTGGCGAACACGGGGCATAGCTGGTTACTGGTGAAGACGGCAAGAAGCTGGTTACTGCTGAACATGACGCGGAGCTGGGTACTGGTGATCACGGCACGGAGCTGGTTACTGGCAAACACGGCATGGAGCTGATTACAGGCAAACGCGGCGTGGAGATGGTTACTGGTGAACATGGCATGGAGCTGGTTACTGGTGAACATGGCACGGAGCTGGTTACTGGTGAAAACGGCGTGGAGCTGGTTACTGGTGAACACAGTGAGGAGCTGGTTACTGGTGAAAACGGCACGGAGCTGGTTACTGGTGAACACGGTGAGGAGCTGGTTACTGGTGAACACGACGTGGATCTGGTTACTGGTGAACAGAGCACCGAACTGGTTACTGGTGAACACGGCATTGAGCTGGTTACTGGTGAATGCGGCGTGGAGCTGTTTACTGGTGAAGGCGGAGTGCAGATGCTTACTGGTGAACACAACAGGGAGCTTGTTACTGGCGAACACGGGGCGTAGCTGGTTACTGCTGAACACAGTGAGGAGCTGGTAAATGGTGAACACAGCACGGAGTTGGTTACTGGTGAACAGAGCACAGAGTTGGTTACTGGCGAACACAGTGTGGAGCTGGTCACAGGTGAACATGGCTTGGAGCTGGTTACTGGTGAACACGGCGTGGAGCTGGTTAGTGGTGAACACAGTGTAGAGTGGTTACTGGTGAAGATGGCACGGAGCTTGTTATTGGTGAACACAACACGGAGCTGGATACTGGTGAACACAGTGAGGAGCTGGTTACTGGTGAACAAGGCACGGAGCTGGTTACTGGGGAACATGGTGAGGATATGGTTACTGGTGAATACGGCACGGAGCTGGTTACAGGCGAACACGGTGTGGAGCTGGTTACTGGTGAACATGGCGTGGATCTGGTTACTGGTGAACAGAGCACCGAACTGGTTACTGGTGAACACGGCATGGAGCTGGTTACTGGCGAACATGGGGCATAGCTGGTTACTGGTGAAGATGGCTGGAAGCTGGTTACTGCTCAACACTGCGCAGAGCTGGTTACTGGCGCACGCAGCACGGAGCTAGTTACTGGTGAACACGGCACAGAGCTGGTTACTGTTGAACACCGCATGGAGCTGGTCACTGGTGAACACGGTGCGGAGCTGGTTACTGGTGAACACGGCGCCGAGCTGGTTACTGGTGAACACTGCGCGGAGCTGGTTACTGGTGAACACAGTTTGGAGCTGGTTACTGGTGAACATGGCACAGAGCTGGTTACTGGAGAACACAGTGTGGAGCGGGGAGACTGGTGAACATGGCGCGGAGCTGGTTACTGGTGAAAACAGTTGTGGTGCTGGTTACTGGTGAACACGGCGTGGATCTGGTTACTGATGAACAGAGCACGGAGCTGGTTACTGTTGATCATGGCTTGCAGCTGGTTACTGGTGAACGCGGCGTGGAGCTGGTTAATGCTGGACGCGGTGTGGAGCTGGTTTCGGGTTAACGCGGCATGGAGCTACTTACTGGTGAACACGGCACAGAGCTGGTTACTGGTGAACACGGGGCGTAGCGGGTTACTGGTGAACAGAGTGTGGAGCTGGATACTGGTGAACACGGCGTGGAGCTGGTTATTGGCAAATGAGATGTGGAGCTGGTTACTGGTGAACACGGCACGGAGCTGGTTACTGGCAAACACGGCACGGAGATGGTTACTGGTGAACAAGGCATGGAGCTGGTTACTGGCGAACACAGTGAGGAGCTGGTTACTGGTGAAAACGGCGTTGAGCTGGTTACTGGTGAACACAGTGAGGAGCTGGTTACTGGTGAACACGGCACGCAGCTGGTTACTGGTGAAAACGGTGAGGAGCTGGTTACTGATGAATATGGCACGGAGCTGGTTACTGGCGAACACAGCGTGGATCTGGTTACAGGTGAACAGAGCACCGAACTGGTTACTGGTGAACACAGCATGGAGCTGGTTACTGGTGAATGCGGCGTGGAGCTGGTTACTGGTGAAGGCGGCGTGCAGATGCTTACTGGTGAAGACGGCACAGAGCTTGTTACTGGCAAACACGGGGCATAGATGGATACTGGTGAATACGGCACAAAGCTGGTTACTGCTGAACACGGCGCAGAGCTGGTTACTGGCGCACACATCGCGGAATGACTTACTGGTGATAACGGCACGGAGCTGGTTACTGGCGAACACAGTGTGGAGCTGGTAACTGGTGAAAACGGCATGAAGCTGGTTCCTGTTGAACACGGCATGGAGCTGGTTACTGATGAACACGGCGCAGAGCTGGTTACTGGTGAACACGGCGCGGAGCTGGGTAGTGGTGAACACGGCGCGGAGCTGGTTACTGGTGAACACGGCACGGAGCTGGTTACTGGTGAACACGGCACGGAGATGGTTACTGGTGAACACAGTGTGGAGCTGGTTACTGTTGAATACGGTGAGGAGCTGGTTACGGGTGAATACGGCATGGAGCTTATTACTCGCGAACACGGTGTGGAGCTGGTTACTGGTGAACAGAGCACCGAACTGCTTACTGGTGAACACGGCGTGGAGCTGGTTAATGGTGAATGCGGCTTGGAGCAGGATACTGGTGAACACGGCGTGGAGCTGGTTACTGGTGAACACGGCGTGGATCTGGTTACTGATGAACAGAGCACGGAGCTGGTTACTGTTGATCATGGCTTGCAGCTGGTTACTGGTGAACACGGCGTGGAGCTGGTTAATGCTGGACGCGATGAGGAGCTGGTTTCGGGTTAACGCGGCGTGGAGCTACTTACTGGTGAACACGGCACAGAGCTGGTTACTGGTGAACACGGGGCGTAGCGGGTTACTGGTGAACAGAGTGTGGAGCTGGTTACTGGTGAACACGGCTTGGAGCTGGTTACTGGCAAACGCGATGTGGAGCTGTTTATTCGTGAACACGGCACAGAGCTTGTTACTGGCGAACACGGGGCGTAGCTGGTTACTGGTGAACACAGTGAGGAGCTGGTAAATGGTGAACACAGCACGGAGTTGGTTACTGGTGAACAGAGCACGGAATTGGTTACTGGCGAACACAGTGTGTAGCTGGTTACTGGTGAACATGGCTCAGAGCTGGTTACTGGTGAACACGGCGTGGAACTGGTTAGTGGTGAACACAGTGTAGAGTGGTTACTGGTGTAGATGGCACGGAGCTTGTAATTGGTGAACACAACACGGAGCTGGATACTGGTGAACACAGTGAGGAGCTGGTTACTGGTGAACAAGGCACGGAGCTGGTTACTGGTGAACATGGTGAGGATATGGTTACTGGTGAATACGGCACGGAGCTGGTTACAGGCGAACACGGTGTGGAGCTGGTTACTGGTGAACATGGCGTGGATCTGGTTACTGGTGAACAGAGCACTGAACTGGTTACTGGTGAACATGGCATGGAGCTGGTTACTGGCGAACACGGGGCATAGCTGGTTACTGGTGAAGACGGCAAGAAGCTGGTTACTGCTGAACATGGCACGGAGCTGGGTACTTGTGATCACGGCATGGAGCTGGTTACTGGCGAACACGGGGCATAGCTGGTTACTGGTGAAGACGGCAAGAAGCTGGCTACTGCTGAACATGGCGCGGAGCTGGTTACTGGTGAACATGGCACGGAGCTGGTTACTGGTGAAAATGGCGTGGAGCTGGTTACTGGTGAACACAGTGAGGAGCTGGTTACTGGTGAAAACGCCACGGAGCTGGTTACTGGTGAACACGGTGAGGAGCTGGTTACTGGTGAACATGACGTGGATCTGGTTACTGGTGAACAGAGCACCGAACTGGTTACTGGTGAACACGGCATTGAGCTGGTTACTGGTGAATGCGGCGTGGAGCTGTTTACTGGTGAAGGCGGAGTGCAGATGCTTACTGGTGAACACAGCAGGGAGCTTGTTACTGGCAAACACGGGGCGTAGCTGGTTACTGGTGAACACAGTGAGGAGCTGGTAAATGGTGAACACAGCACGGAGTTGGTTACTGGTGAACATGGCTCGGAGCTGGTTACTGGTGAACACGGCGTGGAGCTGGTTAGTGGTGAACACAGTGCAGAGTGGTTACTGGTGAAGATGGCACGGAGCTTGTTATTGGTGAACACAACACGGAGCTGGATACTGGTGAACACAGTGGGGAGCTGGTTACTGGTGAACAAGGCACGGAGCTGGTTACTGGTGAACACGGCACAGAGCTGGTTACTGTTGAACACCGCATGGAGCTGGTCACTGGTGAACACGGCGCCGAGCTGGTTACTGGTGAACACTGCGCAGAGCTGGTTACTGGTGAACACAGTGTGGAGCTGGTCACTGGTGAACACGGCGCGGAGCTGGTTACTGGAGAACACAGTGTGGAGCGGGGAGACTGGTGAATACGGAACGGAGCTGGTTACTGGTGAACACGGCGCGGAGCTGGTTACTGGTGAAAACAGTTGTGGTGCTGGTTACTGGTGAACACGGCGTGGAGCTGGTTACTGGTGAACACGGCGTGGATCTGGTTACTGGTGAACAGAGCACGGAGCTGGTTACTGTTGATCATGGCTTGCAGCTGGTTACTGGTGAACGCGGCGTGGAGCTGGTTAATGCTGGACGCGGTGTGGAGCTGGTTTCGGGTTAATGCAGCGTGGAGCTACTTACTGGTGAACACGGCAAAGAGCTGGTTACTGGCGAACACGGGGCGTAGCGGGTCACTGGTGAACAGAGTGTGAAGCTGGATACTGGTGAACACGGCGTGGAGCTGGTTATTGGCAAACGCGATGTGGAGCTGGTTACTGGTGCACACGGCACGGAGCTGGTTACTGGCAAACACGGCATGGAGCTGATTACTGGTGAAAACGGCGTTGAGCTAGTTACTGGTGAACACAGTGAGGAGCTGGTTACTGGTGAACACGGCACGCAGCTGGTTACAGGTGAACATGGTGAGGAGCTGGTTACTGATGAATATGGCACGGAGCTGGTTACTGGCGAACAGGGTGTGGAGCTGGTTACTGGTGAACACGGCGTGGATCTGGTTACAGATGAACAGAGCACCGAGCTGGCTACTGGTGAACACAGTGAGGAGCTGGTTACTGGTGAACACGGCACGCAGCTGGTTACTGGTGAACACGGTGAGGAGCTGGTTACTGATGAATATGGCACGGAGCTGGTTACTGGCGAACAGGGTGTGGAGCTGGTTACTGGTGAACACGGCGTGGATCTGGTTACAGGTGAACAGAGCACCGAACTGGTTACTGGTGAACACAGCATGGAGCTGGTTACTGGTGAATGCGGCGTGGAGCTTGTTACTGGTGAAGGCGGCGTGCAGATGCTTACTGGTGAAGACGGCACAGAGCTTGTTACTGGCAAACACGTGGCATAGATGGATACTGGTGAATACGGCACAAAGCTGGTTACTGCTGAACACGGCGCAGAGCTGGTTACTGGCGCACGCATCGCGGAACGACTTACTGGTGATAACGGCACGGAGCTGGATACTGGCGAACACAGTGTGGAGCTGGTAAATGGTGAACACGGCACGAAGCTGGTTCCTGTTGAACACGGCATGGAGCTGGTTACTGGTGAACACGGCGCAGAGCTGGTTACTGGTGAACACGGCGCGGAGCTGGGTACTGGTGAACACGGCGCGGAGCTGGTTACTGGTGAACACGGTGCAGAGCTGGTTACTGGCGAACACAGTGTGGAGCTGGTTACTGTTGAACATGGCACAGAGCTGGTTACTGGTGAACACAGTATGGAGCTGGTTACTGGTGAGCACGGCACGGAGCTGGTTACTGGTGAACACGGCACGGAGATGGTTACTGGTGAACACAGTGTGGAGCTGGTTACTGTTGAATACGGTGAGGAGCTGGTTACGGGTGAATACGGCATGGAGCTTATTACTCGCGAACACGGTGTGGAGCTGGTTACTGGTGAACAGAGCACCGAACTGCTTACTGGTGAACACGGCGTGGAGCTGGTTAATGGTGAATGCGGCTTGGAGCAGGATACTGGTGAACACGGCGTGGAGCTGGTTACTGGTGAACACGGCGTGGATCTGGTTACTGATGAACAGAGCACGGAGCTGGTTACTGTTGATCATGGCTTGCAGCTGGTTACTGGTGAACACGGCGTGGAGCTGGTTAATGCTGGACGCGATGAGGAGCTGGTTTCGGGTTAACGCGGCGTGGAGCTACTTACTGGTGAACACGGCACAGAGCTGGTTACTGGCGAACACGGGGCGTAGCGGGTTACTGGTGAACAGAGTGTGGAGCTGGTTTATGGTGAACACGGCGTGGAGCTGGTTACTGGCAAACGCGATGTGGAGCTGTTTACTCGTGAACAAGGCACGGAGCTTGTTACTGGCGAACACGGGGCGTAGCTGGTTACTGGTGAACACAGTGAGGAGCTGGTAAATGGTGAACACAGCACGGAGTTGGTTACTGGTGAACAGAGCATGGAGTTGGTTACTGGCGAACACAGTGTGGAGCTGTTTACTGGTGAACATGGCTCGGAGCTGGTTACTGGTGAACACGGCGTGGAGCTGGTTAGTGGTGAACACAGTGTAGAGTGGTTACTGGTGTAGATGGCACGGAGCTTGTTATTGGTGAACACAACACGGAGTTGGTTACTGGTGAACACGGCGCAGAGCTGGTTACTGGTGAACAAGGCACGGAGCTGGGTACTGGTGAACACAGTGTGGAGCTGGTTATTGGCAAACACGATGTGGAGCTGGTTACTGGTCATCACGGCATGGAGCTGGTTACTGGCAAACGTGGCGTGGAGATGGTTACTGGTGAACATGGCATGGAGCTGGTTACTGGTGAACATGGCACGGAGCTGGTTACTGGTGAAAACGGCGTGGAGCTGGTTACTGGTAAACACAGTGAGGAGCTGGTTACTGGTGAAAACGGCACGGAGCTGGTTTCTGGTGAACATGGTGAGGAGCTGGTGACTGGTTAACACGGCGTGGATCTGGTTACTGGTGAACAGAGCACGGAACTGGTTACTGGTGAACACGGCATGGAGCTGGTTACTGGTGAATGCGGCGTGGAGCTGTTTACTGGTGAAGGCGGTGTGCAGATGCT